>NC_081160.1:19808-104808 GCF_012432095.1 Onychostoma macrolepis | reverse complement strand
ATGAATCTCCCTCAAACTGTCTGTGGTTATTATTATTTTTTATATATAAACTGAACTGTTTTACTGTCGACATGAGGAGACGCCACTGAAGCGCTTCTGAATCTGGTTTCGATGTGAGCGTCTGGTTTCTCTCGATGGTGGCTGTGTGTTTTACTCGCTGCTGTAAATCACGTGTGTGTGTGTGTGTGTGTGTGTGTGTGTGTGAAACACAGTTATTGTTTCACTGTAACACTTTATTAACTGTCATAAAAGACGACACAGAGTATAGATGTGCTCTAATTCAGCAGCTGTTTCTGAGCACCAGGTGATTAATATAGTGAACTGAGCTCATGAATCATAATAGATTTACCTTTTAACTTTTTTAAATTAGCTCTTTACATTTATTATTGTTTTGAATGATCCTCTATTTTTACTTTCTCTCTATATGTGTGTATTTAACCATCAGTAGCTTGGAAGGCTTTAATGCCATCAGAAGGCTTTTATAAGAGCTGTGTGCAGGATTGAATTATAATAATTTGGGTTCTTCATGTGCATGAACGTTTTCTTCATATGTGTGTGTCATCATCTTTAATAAACACTTCACCTCTAATTACAGCCGCACACATGAACATGCAGTTTATTGGCCTTCTGTAACATTTGCACTCCGGACCGCATCATTAGATCATTAATAATAAACGATGTGACGTGAGATGAAGCGAGTGATTAAGGGTTGTTTAATGCCGAACGGAAGGAGTTTTGTTTTGCGCGTCACAGTAAGTTACTCGCCCCATTCAGAACCTGAGCTTTTTGCATATATTTCATTTGTTTTCGTATTTAGAAGCAAGAGCTGCGAAGCATTTCCGCTCTTGTGGAAACCATGTTCATTTCACGACATCCGCGCGCGCTTTACGGCACCTATCAGTCGGAAGTCCGGTAACCAGGGAGACGCCTGGAGGCACTACGGCCGGCGGGAGACGGTGAGCGGCGTTTAATTCAAAATTTCTCATTAAACTGTCCGTTTTATTCGTCACGAATGATTATTATGTCATGTGTGTGGTAATGTTTCCACGAAACCGGAAACAGCGACTGACGGGCAGCGCGCGGAACACGGCAGAGGCGCGAACAAAAACAAACAGAAAGCGGTGAAAGAATCCGTCCACAAGAGTCTCATGTGAGCGTCATTAGCTTGATTTGACTGATTAGCGGCCGGTTGCGTCAGTTTCCGTCATTTACCTGCTGTGCTGGTGTTTTGGTCAGTGGTGGAGCTGGTCTGAGGTCAGTGCGGTGCTGATGGCGGACAGGTGCGGTGCTCAGGTGTTCTGACGCCGCTCGCGCTCAGGTGAGACGCTTGTTTGGGATCTCGTCAGAAACGAGAGGGACTCTAACCCTTACGGTTTGACACGAATGTTTCTGTGTCTCCTCAAGGCTTCTGTGTTTCTCCAGAGCGATTCCATGGAGGTCCGTAAGCCGGTTCTGGAGCTGAAGGACGTTCCTCCGCCTCCGCTGCTCGGCACCGGCTCGCACCCGTGTCTCGGGCCGCAGGCGCAGGCGCAGCCGGGCAGCCTCAGCGTAAGCGTGTGTTCCCGCTGCGCAGCCAACGTCCAGCTGCGGCAGAGTGCAGGCCTTCCTCTGTATCTGTCTCCTCCTCACCCCTCGGCTGCGCAGACCCCCTCCGGCTGCGGGACACACTGCTGCGCACACGCCTGCGCTCTGCACTCTTTCCCTCTCGGTGACCCGTCCTCACCCCCTAACCTCTGCCCTCACTCTCTGCACGCTCACTGTCTGCAGGACCGCTGGAGGAAGGTGGGTGGGTCGCACCGCTGCGGTGTGTGTTTGGGAGCACGCTTCGTTCCTCAGTTAGACACGGCCGAGACGGGAGCCTGGTGAAACACGCTGCGCTGGTCCTGCGGTCGAGTCTGACACCCGTCTCTTCTGCTTTCAGAGTTTACACGCGGACTCGGAGAAGGTTTGGCCGAACATCCCTCCGCCCGTCCCAGTGTGCAACGGCTGCGGCGACGGTCTGCTGGGGGTCCGTCTGGGCAGAACCGCGCAGAAATACGGTCCGTACCTGTGCTGCTGTTAGCGTGTGTGTGTGTGTGTGTGTGTGTGTGTGTTCTGGACGGGCTGCTCTGTGTCCGCAGGTGCTCCGGAGGAGGCGCTGCCGCCCATCGGGGTGTTCTGGGACATCGAGAACTGCGCGGTCCCCAGCGGGCGCTCGGCGGCGAGCGTGGTGCAGAGGCTCCGGGAGCGCTTCTTCCAGGGACACCGCGAGGCCGAGTTCATCTGCGTCTGCGACATCAACAAAGAGAACAAGGCCGTCATCCAGGAGCTCAACAACTGCCAGGTGCGTGTCGCGCTCGTGATCACTGCCGCGTGATCGGTGTTCCGCTAATCACGGCTTGCTCTGTTCCCGCTCAGGTGACCGTCGCACACATTAACGCCACCGCCAAAAATGCAGCGGATGACAAACTGCGCCAGAGTCTCCGGCGATTCGCAGAGACGCACGCCGCTCCCGCCACAGTCATCGTTGTTTCATGTACGTGTCTGCAAACGCAAAACTCTGGGTTCAGAATATCTGAGGGGCTTAAATGATGAGAAGTCAGTTTTCCTTTATCTTTCTTTTTTTTTTCTTGCTGAGCAAAAATTGTGCAGAGACGTTTGCCCGCCTGAGCAAAAACATTCTTTATACCAGACAGCGCACGCACACAAAGCGTGTAATTTTTAACTTTAATGTGCTATATATATTTGATTTGTCCCTTGACGTAACTAAATGATGCACATTTTAGGTTACCTTTGGTTTATAGTGCAGTTGCGTACCAAGAAATTCTATTATAAATCATGAAAAAAAACTTTCAGAACCCTTATTATAATATAATATAGCTAAAATGATGCAGTTATTGCTCATGATTTCCCTTTTTAACATTTATTTTCAGTAAATGTGAACATGTGAATTTACAGTGACGTAAACGTCCCCGGTTTGCACACTACTGCACCTGTGTGTGACTGTAAATGTGTCGGAGTTTTGTTACCGTTCTGTGCCCATCATCCACTATTTCTCATCTGCAACCATTAAGATTTCAACAGCAACTGATTTGGAGCACATCATTCTCTTTCTATGTAAACTGCGTTCACCGGCTCTAACTCTCTAGCGGTTTGCCTGAGCATTGCAGTTACAGCAGTCAACATTTGAAGTGGATCACAAAAGTTCATCAAAGTTGTCCTAAGGCAAGAACGGGTAGTGTTTTGATTTTAGGACGGCTTTGATGAAAGGTTTTGATCCACTTCAAATGTTGACTACTGTATTTTACATTTAGTAGAATTCAGTCAAATGGCTTTCCAGAGGGTTTTTTTCTGTGCGCTGCATATTTCTTCTGCATGGTTGCGACGTCAGAAGTGTGTGGCCGTGCATGCATGCAGCTCGGAGGGAGCATTGGTTGTAAGTAAAAACGAAATTGACCCATCATAACGGCAGCTTTCTGTCTGTCCTTCACGCAGCGGATGTGAACTTCGCCAGTGAGCTGAGTGACCTGCGGCATCGGCACGGGTTCCAGGTGATTCTGGTCCACAAGAGCCAGGCCTCGTCTGCCCTGCTGCAGCATGCACACCTGCGCGCCGCTTTCGAGGAGTTCGTCTCGGACCTTCCGCCCGGGATGGTCGTCAAATCGCAGGTCAGCCGCCACACCTCACTCCCTCTATTCCTGACCGCATATCCCACAGGTGAACACCGATTTGATGAATGCAGAGAACGGCTGGCTGTTTGGAAACGGTGTTTATAATGTGATCGTAAAGCTGTTCGCTGTGACTCCACGCTCTGAGATTTTAATGGAGTTCGTAGAGAGTTGCGGGCCTAAAGCTGAACTCCAGCACCATCTCAGATCTCCCAGAGTGCTGTTTGTGTGTCTGCTCCTCAGCCCAGTTTCAGCCTTCTGTTTGTGCACCACCTCCCCACGCACCGCGACGCCAAAGCGGTGGCCAACCGTCTGCAGCGGCTCTCCACTAACTGTGGAGGGAAGGTGCTGGGTGTGTCGGGCAGCTGCGCCGTGCTGCGGTTCTCCAGCGCCGAGGCAGCCGAGCGTGCCCGCAAGCGCATGGAGAACGAAGACGTGCTGGGCCACCGCATCGTGCTGTCCTTCTCTCCGGACGGCCCGGAGGAGGAAGAGGAGCGCCGGCCCCCCGCCGCCTCCACCGTGTTCCTGCCTGTGGAGAAACCACGCTCGCCCCGGCGCCTGCGGGCGTCTCGCTCCTGCCACGGCGGAAGCCACGCCTCTGAGCGCCCCTATAGCCACGCCTCCTCGTGCAGCCCTGTGATGAGGCCCCTCCCCCAGGTCAGCTGTGTACCCGCCTCTGCCCGCCTCCTCCCCGTCATCCTACAATCGCACGCTTGCTCTTCTCATTATGCTGCTGCTTGCGCTGCTCGCCTGCCGCCGTCCGCTGCTGAGACTCATCTTCCTCTGTCCTCGTCTGTCTCCCGTCACACTCCTGTCTCTCGCCTCATTGGGAATCGTCTGTGTGCTGGCATGTTAAAGTTAGCTCTCTGTGTGTGTGTGTTTGCTGCAGGCTGTGAGTGCTGCGACCCGTCCTGCAACTGCATCTCCTCAGAGTCTCACTGTCCCGTCTGCAGCCGGTAAACCAGCGGAGCCACCGCAGCGCAGCCGCAGGTACCACACACACACACACACACACACACACTCTTACACACAGAAACGCACACGCACACACTCTTACACAGAAACGCACACTCACTCGCACACACTCTTACACACAGAAACACACGCGCACACACTCTTACACACAGAAACACGTGCGCACACACTCTTACACACAGAGACAGGTGCACACTCTTGCGCACACAGACACACACTCGTGCACACGCTTTTACACACACATACACACAATCGCGCACACACTCTCAAATCACATTACCGGAGGTGTTCATGCTCCCTTGATTGTGCTGCTGATGTAATCTTAAACCACATTATGAATATCTTGTTTTTGTTATCTGTGTGTCTTGTGATCTTAAAAGGCATTATATGAAAGATTTTCTTATTGTTGTTATTATTATGTGGGATTGTAATTGGATGCTGGTTTTATTCTTTGTGTGTGTGAAGGCGGGACTCTCCTGCGCAGCCGTTTCAGGTCAGCACTCCTTCAGCGTTCAGTAAACTAAGTTTGCAGCGGAGCTTCAGTCCCATGATGCTCTCTCAGAGCTCATGGTCATCACGGTAAGTGAACGCATGATCTTCAAAGGCTTTGTAAAGCTGTCTTGCGTTCTGGTCACATGTGTGTCGGTCTGCAGGAGCGCGTCCCCCTGCCTGTCGAACCGCTCGTCTCCTCTGAGCGCTCCGTCCCCCAGCGGCTGCGCAGACGAGCCGTTCTCTGACGGAGTGGACGTTCAGGTCACTAATCTGGACTACAGGATGTCACGGAAGGACCTGCAGCAAATACTGCGAGATGCCTTTGCTAAACACGGCAGAGTGAGTCGCATTTCACAGACATTCAAAACCTGAGCACATGGAAACACAGCTTCATTATTGTGTGTGTGTGTGCAGGTGAAGAGTGTGGATCTGAGTCCTCACACTGACTATCAGCTGAAGGCGCGGGTGCACATGAGTTCGCTCCAGCAGGCCATCGGCGCCGTCAGTCTGCTGCATCGCTATAAAATCGGCAGCAAGAGGATTCACGTGTCTCTCGTCACCGGAGCCAGTAACAAATCTCTCACCTGCCTCAGGTATCACACATGCTCTGCTTCTCCTTCTGCTTCTGTGCTCGGTCTCTTCCTGTCGTAGATGTGACTGTGTTTGTTCCTCAGCGCCGAGATCATCAGCATCCTGCAGGACGCTCCGGCCAACTGCCTGCCTCTCTACAAGTTCACAGAGACGTACGAGAGGAAGTGAGTGCCCTGACCGCTGTGTGTGTCTGACTGTCCTGACCGCTGTGTGTGTCTGACTGTGTCCTGACCGCTGTGTGTCTGACTGTGTCCTGACCGCTGTGTGTGTCTGACTGTGTCCTGACCGCTGTGTGTGTCTGACTGTGTCCTGACCGCTGTGTGTGTCTGACTGTGTCCTGACCGCTGTGTGTGTCTGACTGTGTCCTGACCGCTGTGTGTGTCTGACTGTGTCCTGACCGCTGTGTGTGTCTGACTGTGTCCTGACCGCTGTGTGTGTGTGTGTGAGAGAGTGTGACTGTGTTCTGACCACCGCGTGTGTGGCTGTCCTGGCCGCCGGAGTCCTGACCGCTGTATGTGTTTGCTGCAGGTTCGGTCGTAAGCTGGTGGTCAGTGATCTGTACCGGCTGCCGGAGGTGGTGTGTGTGCGCGAGCAGGGCGGCGGGCGGCTCGTGTGTCTGCTGTCCAGCACTCAAGCCCGGCAGAGCCCGCTAGGATCAGCTCACTCTCACGACAGTTCCAACACCACCAGTCCGGTTCTGTTCGAGGAGCTGGAGTACCATGAGCCCGTCTGCAGACGACACTGCACTCAGCAGGACTTCAGGTCAATCTGCACACTCCAGTATTCAAGTTCTAGATTTCTGAACGAGGGGAAGTTCTGAGCTTATGATGTTTCTCTTCTGGTTTCAGTGAATCTGATTTTGATCCGGATACTTACATGATCCCATTTGTTCTGGTGTCTCTGAAAGTTCTGGCTGCTCATGTCCACAGTTTACTGCAGAGTCACGAGGGAACGTTACCGCTGCTCAGGTAACACTCACTCACTCACAGTCTGGCATTTGTGGTTTATGGGGACTCTCCATAGGCATAATGGTTGTTATACTGTACAAACTGTATGTGCTATTGTCCTACACCAACCCTACACCTAAACCTACCCCTTACAGGAGACTACAGGCAATTTTTGAATTTCATAAAACACACACACACACACACACACACACACACACACACACACACACACACACACACACACACACACACACACACGTCTGGTTTGCTATCCTTGTGGGGACTCTCCATAGGCGTAATGCTTTTTCTACTGTACAGACCGTATATTCTATCGCCCTACACCAACCCTACACTACGGGTTGAACGATTTCTGATTTTTTTTTAAAGTCGACTTTTATGTGATGAAAGTGAGTCGAAGTCGACTAGTCGCTGGTGACGTCATTAATGAACAAATAAGTGTTCAAACACCTTGTGCACAGCTGGCATATGACACAGTGCTGCCCACATGGCTATTGCTCCTATAACGGCTCATTTTTATCAGTTCTTTTGTCTTTGGGTCGTTATATTTCTCACAGATTGCTCGTTCTAAATCAGATGCAGATAAAGCAGCACAGTAAAGATTACATTCATATGAATGCATTAGTGAGAGCGATTGCGTGACGCGTGTGTGAATTAATTCTACCTGGCGGCGGCTCTCTACTAGTAGTGAAGCTGTGGGATTTAGTTAAGAAATATATGCTTGAACTTTTCAGTTTCTAAGCTATTTTATTGAAAAAACAGAACAGTGTTGACAATACATTTCCGCGCTGAAAGATTCTGTGCGCGTGCAATCTGCGCGTGATGTACGAGCTACTGTCTGAAGCCTATATGTGTGCGTTACAGAACAGCAGCACATTATATTAGAATGGAGATTAACTGACCTGTACTATAAGCTGTCTAAAACGTGCATTCTCCCATTCAATTTCGAGCATCCAGTAATATAATCACACGTCTTGTGGAGCGCTTTCAGAGTATACATTTATTTGTCATTTTAACTGTTTGGAAATGGAGCGTAAATGTGGAAGTCCTTCAGAGATTTCTTATACTGTTACGCCCTCTATAGGACAAGCGACTAGTTGACATCAAGCTTAAAGCGTCATGGCAGAGCATTAAAGTCGACTAATCGGTGCAACCCCAACCCTACACCTAAACCTACCCCTTACAGGAAACTTTCTGCATTTTTAGATTTTCCAAAAACTTCATTCTGTGTGATTTATTAGCTTGTTTACCCGTGTGGACCTCAATTTAGGTCCCCACCGTGACACGAGTCCTCATGAGTCTGTGTGTATTCAGGTTTAAGTCCCCACCTGAATAGAAAAACAAGTACACGCGCACACACACACACGCACGCTGTAATTTCATTGAAGTCACCTTTATTTCTACAGCACTTTATACAGTACACATTCTCAAAGCAGCTTTACAGTGTTAAAGGATTAGTTCACCCAAAAATGAAAATGAGTCTGTTTTACTCACCCTCAAGGCATCCTAGATGTATATGACTTGTATTAAAAATGATCCTTGATCTTCAAAGCTTTATAATGGCATGGGTGGGTGTTTTTGTTCAACAGTCCAAAAGTAGTCAAAGCGCATCCATCCATATTAAAACACGCATCACTCGGTTCCGGGGCGAGAATAAAGGCCTCCTGTAGCGAATCGATGCGTTTTTGTAAGAAAAATGTCCATATTTAAAACGATATGTGTTTTGTGACTTCTGCTGACTGTCGTACTTGCGGTCACGAGAGACTGCCTTTCCGGAGGATGACGTAGGCGCAGCGCTTGTGAGTCTCGCGAAAACCAGCGTTTGTTTACAGGAGCAAAGAAAGCAAAGTTTCCCTATTTTAGCAAAGGAAAACCAGTCTCCTCTGGGCTTGTATTGAAATCCTCGGTTTTTCTTTACAAATCCTCATTTTGTGCTCGTAATTCGTGACTGGTGTTTTTTATTCTCTCTCCATCGCGCTTCTGCGTTTGTCATGTATAGCGCACGTGCCGATGATTCATGCGTCATCCGCCTACCACAGTCAGCAGAAGTGAGAAAAAGGTGTTTATCGTTTTAAATATGGATATTTTTCTTACAAAAATGTGTGGATTCGCTACAGGAGGCCTTTATTCACGCCCCGGAGCCGTGTGATACGTGTTTTATTATGGATGCGTGCGCTTTGTTCAACAGTCCAAAAGTAGTTCAATAAAAACACCCATCCATGCCATTATAAAGCTTAGAAGAGCAAGGATAATCTTTAATATTACTCCGACTGGATTAATCTGAAAGAAAGTCATATACACCTAGGATGCCTTGAGGGTGAGTAAAACATGGACTAATCTTCATTTTTGGGTGAACTAACCCTTTAAACAGGAAACTAGTGTTTGAATGATGCAAACAAAATTCAGTTCTGTAGAGCAGCTCTAAAAGCAGGACAATAGTAAACAGTCGGTTTTTCAGTTAACCCTTTGATGCGTCTCACACCGATGCCGCACGTGATCAACTGCTAAATCTGCTTTTGCGTTTTGGCTGGGGCTGAGCGCATGTTATATCACAACTGTTTAGTGTTTTCAACCATATAATATTTGTTTTAGGCATTTAAATACATATGTATTAGCAAAAAATACACTTTTAGTTTTAAAATACACTGGTGTCTATTGAAGCGGCAATAATGATCCTTACAAATATAATTTGATAACGTTTTATTGATATCATGATATCAGCAGAGCATGAGTATATGTTGTAAATCCTACAGCTCAACATTAATTAACATGGCAGCATGGTCATTGCAAAGACGTTTAAACTACCTGCTACATTTATTTGCACGTATTGGAGAATTGGAATATCAGATATTTCATAATATAGGTAACATGGTTGTGACTATTTTGAATAAAAAAGAAGAAATGAAAGTGATGCATCACTCATGCACCTCTACTGTGGCTGCGTTGTCATGTGACACGTCGCCATGGAAACAGGTGATGCATTGTAAAATAAGTCGCTATCACATGTGAAAGGGTTAAAGTCAGTTCATTGCTGATTCGGTTCAGTTCAATAACTATGTAAATCAATTATATAAAATGTGTTCAGTTCATCTATAAAGCAGCTCAGGAGAACACAGTGATGTCATCAGCTCAGTTCAGTTCTCTTCCAGTTGCGTCTGTGCAATCAAGCTGATTGGTCTGTTAATCTCTTGCACATGTGGATGTTTTCTCTCTGTACACAGTTTCCCAGAATGCTATGCAGCAGAGTTCAGTCCTTTACCCGTTGCAGAGGAGGGGAAGCTGGAGGGAAGCGTCCCGTTAGAGCACCTCATCACCTGCATCCCTGGAGTCACTATCGTAACGGCCCAGAACGGGTTCAAGATCATCAAGTGGATTCACAACAAACCCCCGGCGCCCAACGCAGGTGAGTGTGTGTGTGTGTGTTTTCTCTCGCCATCACCACTGCGGAATTGTAAAGGTCCTTGTGTGTTTGTCAGATCCGTGGCTGCAGCGCAGTAAGAGTCCGGTCGGGAACCCACAGCTGATCCAGTTCAGCCGAGAGATGGTGGATCTGATGAAGAACCAGCCGTCTTGTTTGATGCCCGTCACAAAGTTCATTCCAGCGTATCACCACCATTTTGCCAAGCAGTGCCGTGTGTCCGACTACGGGTACTCCAAACTGCTGGAGCTGCTGGAGGCCGTTCCTCACGTGCTGCAGGTCTGAACACAAGCACACCTTTTCATTCAGGCTGTATTTACACGAGGCATTAACATGCGACCCCCGTGATCCGCTCGAGCAGATCAGTCTGTCAGGACACCGAGCATTTAACATCAACTGACTTCTGTATCTGGGTAACCGATCGGATCTGTCTGCAGAGGATGGCCCTGGTGCAAAGTGAACCAGAAGTGGTGGGTTTTCTTTTGAAAACTATTTTCAGTTGCGGGACATTTTACAAATCAAAATAAGTTTTCTAGCGCTCCACTGGTGTTCTTCTCTCTTCTGACAGTTCGTGAGAGAGGGGCAGGGTTTTGCGTGACGTCGACCTGCGAATGCAGATACAATGTGATCGGATCTCAGTGTAATGTAAACGCAATCCAGCCAATGCGTCCTCGACTACCTCTGGACCAGGACACGCTGATCGGAAGTGCGTTCACACTTGTCTTTACAATGTGTTTGTGGACAACATCTGGATACAGGTCGCATGTTAATGCCAAGTGTAAACGCAGCCTCAGTTCACAGTGTTAACATTTGCTTGAAGTTCCCTGTGATCTTAAGCCGGTTTTGTGTGTGTGTGTGCGCACAGATCCTGGGTCTAGGCTCCAAGCGTTTGTTGACGTTGACCCATCGCGCTCAGATCAAACGCTTCACTCAAGACCTGTTGAAGCTGCTGAAGTTTCAGGCCAGTAAACAGGTGGTGATCAGGGATTTCACGCAGGCGTATCACTGGTGAGCATCTCGGTGCGGCCGTCTCTGTGTGCTCCTGGAGCGTGAGGCGTCGCCGCTTCGTCCTGACCTGTGTCTGTGTGTGTGCGTGTGTGTCAGGTGTTTCTCCAGGAACTGGCAGGTGGTGGATTATGGGATGTGTGATCTGATGGACCTGCTGGCTGAGATTCCGGACACGACGATCACGGTCTCTCAGCAGGACGGTGACACGCTCATCTCTGTTCCTAAGAGAGGTGAAGCACTGCTGCAAACGCTCGAATGTTTCCGTGGTTTGTTTGTGTGCTGTATCACATTTGCAACATGCTGCATCTCAAGAGTGTAAAACTCACGGCTGGAATACATTTCACAACTTCTGAACCGATATTAAATCACTAGGCAGCACACTCTTTCTGACCTTATGAATGTTTACACACGAGAGCTGTGCATCATGCACTAAACAGACTTTCCCAAAAAAACCGATGTTAAAATGAAAACAATGTATCAGGGCTGTGCAATTAATCGTATTCGATTATCATGCTCATCTCATCAGTAAAGCCGGTTTCGTGATTGGCAGTAAATCGCCATCACCTGCTTTCAGACGGAGCGGCAGATAATACACAGAGCCGTAGTTCACTGACAAGCTACGCTAAACCGCGTTCATAATCGAAGGCGATTAATTGCACAGCCCTATAATGTATTCTAGAATCTGCTCAAAATATCAAACGTGTCTGATATCGATCTGCAGTATGGAATCATATTCTAAAATATCAGACTCTGTGTCGATCATGCACTACGTGATTTTCTCGGTCAACTGCCCAAAACCTGCAGACTGGCTCTGACTTTTAGTGTCCAGACTGCCAGGGACGACCGGGCACTAGACCAGAGGGGCGCACAGCCGAAATACTGCTCCTCCCAGAACACAATTTCAACTGTGCCCCCTCAGATTTTGAAGCCAAGTGGATTTTGAATCCAAAAGACAAAAATTTCTTTTTTATATTTGATGCGATCACACAGTGTGATTTTAATAGTTCGGTGCGACGCAACATCAGCTGCCAAAATTCAAACTGCGTTTGCGCTTTGGCTGGCTCTGAGTCAGACGAGTTTTGACAGCACTGCGCATTATAACCGGTCACAGACGAGTCTGCTGCGCTCATGAATGCAGTGACCAATCAGAGGCGTTCAGACGAGTCATCGCTGAAACGTTTTGTTCAGTGCGCTCGCTCGCTGACTGCTCTGGCGATTTCTCTCATCAGAAACCACACAGTGCAGGTGTGTGTGCGAAGGGGAGTAAGACACATTTCACCGTGTAAACCGCTTCAGTGATTATAATGATGGTTTTTGAGAGCACTTGAACTGAAGTCAATGATAATGCAAATATTCTTTCCTCTCTTTGTGTACAATGAAAGTGGTATAATTAGCAATTTACAATTTTTATTAAATTTACGTTAAATACAAAGTCAGACATAGAGTATTAGTAGACTGTCTGCTTCATATCTACAAACTCCTTATTGTGTTGGTCTCCCAACAGATATTCTACTGACTATAAGTAACTTTGCAAGAACGTGTCAACTTAATCTAACCCTACCAGTCTACTAATACACTAATAACACACTAATGAGAGTCAGGAGAAATGTAGGTGCAGCATTACTTATAGTCAATAGAATGTGTTAAAGGGACCATCAAAATAAAGTGAAACTGAAGTCTTTTATAACATGACACCCATATCTGGTTAAACTATGGGTTTAATGCATAGGCAAGTTAATAGATTAATATTAGGCAACTTTTCCCATGGGGCATTATAGATCAACTAACATGACCTATAAAGGTGCAAATTGTATTTATTTGTATTTAAGAATAGGTTCATGCCTTTATCACCAGCAGGTGGGTTATTGTAATGGTCTCCTTCCAAAGAAGAGCATTAGACAGCTGCAGCTCATCCAGAACGCTGCTGCCGGGATTCTGACTAGAACCAGAACATCTGAGCATATCACACCAGTCCTCAGGTCCTTACACTGGCTTCCGGTTACATTTAGGATTGATTTTAAAGTACTTTTACTCGTTTATAAATCTCTAAATGGCCTAGGACCTAAATACATTGGAGATATGCTCACTGAATATAAACCTAACAGACCACTCAGATCATTAGGATCGAGTCAGTTAGAAATACCAAGGGTTCACACAAAACAAGGGGAGTCTGCTTTTAGCTATTATGCCGCCCGCAGTTGGAACCAGCTTCCAGAAGAGATCAGATGTGCTAAAACATTAGCCACTTTTAAATCCAGACTCAGAACTCATCTGTTTAGCTGTGCATTCGTTGAGTGAGCACTGTGCTACGTCCCAACTGATTGCACTGTATAATCACTTTCTATTCTTAAATGTTTTAAATTCTTTTAAAATCAACTTTTAAATCACTTTGTTTTTATTGTTGTGATTTTTAATTATTTTTAATTTCTTATTATTTTTAATGACTATTTCACTTCCTTTTATGTAAAGCACTTTGAATTACCACTGTGTATGAAATGTGCTATATAAATAAACTTGCCTTGCCAATAGTGATATTTTATGATATAGTTCACACGTTTGAAAAAAATTCGAATAAAAAAAGGAATGCAATTTCAACCGAGGGGGCCTTTAATTGGTCCGTGCCCTGGGCACCGCTGTGTCATAATCCGTCCCGGCAGACTGCAGATGGGGGGAAACCTGAGCAAAAGTTGTTTGGTGCATTCCAGCCTTCAGAACTAACCTAACGGTGCACTTTGATGAGCTGTGACGCTACCTCTCTTCATGGTTTCACTGTGGATCTTGAAGGAATCATACAGTAACGAATGCTAAACATCCCTGATTTGTTTCTCTTCATCGTCTTTGAGCACTAATTTGGTCTGAGATTTCAGTGTGGGCAGTACTAGTCGGCTAACACCACAAAAATAACCACCAGAACTAGACGTAGAGCATGTTGTGGTCGTGACTGGTCTGTTCTTTCTGACCGGGTCTGTCTCCCTCAGAGCGGACGGCGGAGGAGCTGGAGCGCACGCGGCAGTTTGGCAAGGAGGTGGTAGATCTTCTGAGACATCAGCCTCACTTCCGGATGCCTTTCAGCAAATTCATCCCCACGTATCACCACCACTTCGGACGCCAGTGCAAGCTCTCCTACTACGGCTTTACCAAACTCATGGAGCTGTTTGAGGCCATCCCAGACATTCTTCTGGTGGGTCGACGGACGCAGAGGGAGAGGTGCTGGAGCGCTGGCAGCGGTGCCTGACGCTGTGTTTGTGCCTCAGGTGCTGGAGTGCGGAGAGGAGCGGCTGCTGGCGCTGACGGAGGTGGAGCGTGTTAAAGCCCTGGCGGCACAGCTGGTGAAGCTGCTTCGAGCCCAGAGGGACTCGGGCCTCGCTGTCAGTCAGCTGCTCAGTGAATACAGCAAAACATTTGGCTACAGCCTGCGCCTGCAGGACTACGACGCCGCCACGCTGCCCGCCCTGCTCAGCAAGCTCTGCCACGTGGTGAAGGTGACCTCACTTCCTCCCAGATCACGCCTCTGCCGCTGATCTTTGCCACATTTCACTCTCCGTCTCTCTCTCTAGGTGGTGGACGCTCCCGAAGGGAAAGAGGTGCAGCTGATTAACAGGAAGTCCCTGCGTGCCTTGACATCTCAGCTGCTGGCGCTGATGATGTCACTTCCTGAGGAATGCGATCAGCTCGGAGTGGAGGAGCTGAGGAAGCGGTACGAGCTCAGCTACGGCGCGCCGCTCAACCCCTGCGAGTACGGCTTCATCTCTCTGCCCGAGCTGCTGAAGAGCCTGCCTTACCTGCTGCAGGTATGAGCCACGCTCATGTCGCGTCCGTTCTGATGCTGATGCGATTGTCATGCGCATCTCGTCAGTGAAGCCGGTTCTGTGATCAGTAGTGAATCTACTTTCAGATGGAGCAGCATTTACTACACAGAGCCGGAGTTCACTGACAAGCTACGCAAAACCGCATTGGTAATCGCAGACAATTTAATCGCACGAATTATGAAATTGAAGAAATCATTCTGCCATTATGGAAGCTGTTTGCGTAGCTTCTTAGTGAACTATGGCTCTGTGTAGTAAATGCTGCTCCATCTGAAAGGACGGGAAAATACCACCGTTAATAACATGTTTTTTACTTCAAACTCCATTCATAACGTCAGCCGAGTGTAAATCATATATTGTCGAAGTTGTGTTTATTAGTCACGCTGAATCAATGAAAGCAGTTAAATCTTCAGTTTATTCAGCTAGCGCTATAGTCATCTCCTGGGTTTCTTCTGCAGGGCGTATTTGGAGTTTCTCTGGCCTTCAGATGGAGATTTACTACTGATCATAGAACTGTGCTTCACTGACAAGATGTGCATGACAATCTCAGTTTTGCTTGATTGTGATTTCATTTCGATTAAGCGTGCAGCCCTATGCTGACGTGTGTCTTGCTCCGCAGCTCTCCGGAGACGAGCGGGACGACGGCGGAGCCGAGGAGAGCGTGAGGCTGACCAGACTTTACCAGTTCGCCCGTGACGTCCGTGCGCTGCTGCACACCTACCATTATAACCAGATCTTCCTGTCGGAGTTCTGCGGCGCCTTCAGCAAATACACCGGCCGAGAGTTTCAGCCGCAGACGTACGGCTACAAGACGCTGGAGGAGCTGCTGGCCGCTGTGCCCCAGGTGCACTAACAGCTTTGGTTTGATTCCGCACTCGCATTAATGTCTCGGGATGAACGCCTTCTGATTTCTGTTTTGAACAGGTGGTCTGGATTAAAGGTCACGGTCACAAAAAGATCATCGTCCTGAAGAACGACATGAGAGGTAGCAGAATCCTTGACTTTTCTCTCGTGTCTCTGTATCTCAGGGGAGTCGGTCCGGTCCGACATGCCTGATGCCGCTCGTGTGTCTGATTATGATTTCACTTTTTTAACTTTAGTTAGTATGTAATGTTGCTGTGAGAGCATAGACATCTGCGACGTTACGACGATCAAAGTTCAATGCAAAGTGCGATATTTTCTTTTAAAGAAATTGCTGTTTAAGGACTAGAAAAAAAGGCAGGTAGAGACTACAATGAGCTTCTTCCCAGGTCACTAAACCCTGATGTTTACATAAACCCTGCAGCTAGCCGTGTAACGGTAACAACGTGCACTAGGCATTAGCGAATCACAACACTGACCAGCCAACCAATCTGAGCCCAACTGTGTATTTCTGAGGGAGGGGCTTCATAGAACCAGGAACTCGGCGAGATGAGAACGGAAACAGCGGTGTAGAATAAAGGAGAAAATATGTGATTTTTTTTTTTTTTTAAACCAAGTAAATTGCAGTGAATGCATTACTAAAGCCGTTAGTGTTGAGTGATAGAAATCAAGCTCTGTGTGTTCTCCAGCTCGTGGCAGTCCTGTGGTCACAGAGAGTCCTGTGGTCACTGCAGACGAGCCGTGTCCTGATGAAGAGCCCCGATCCGCCGACAGCCCCGCCAGCGGTACAGACCCGCCGCTCCACCGCCGTTAGCGTTAGCCTGTGCGTCCGTCATCAGCGCGTGCTAACGATCTGTGTGTGTCCCGCAGGTGAGATGGAGCTGCTGTGTCTGGGCTCCGGTTCTCCGGTGGATCTGCTGTGCGCTCCGGTCCCCTCCTGCCTCCCGTCTCCTCAGCTGCGACCCGACCCGGTGCTTCTGCAGCCCAGGGATCTGATCCGCTTCGAGCGAGAGCTGGTTCAGGATCGGCAGCCTCAGCCGGCCAGCGTTCTGCTCACGGCTTCGGCGTCTGAGGACGGCTCGGATCACGGTGCGAGTGACGCGGCGGAGTCCTCCAGCACCAAAGCATCCGTCACAGACAGCCCCGGCCGGCGCACCGCACGCAGCAAGGTTAAACTAGCGGCTAACTTCTCCTTCACTTCTGTCCTGTCAGTCTAAAGCTGTGTGCGTCACGTGACCGCTGATATCACGAGGAATATTTGTGAAGCGTGTTATTCTGAGGCTGATGGACGTTCTGTGGTGAGTTTGGTGACTGTTCTGTGTTTGAGCTCGTGTTTCTCTCACTGCGAGGAGTTAGGGTTAGCCGCTCATCCATGTGCAATTTGTATTTTTTTTTTTTTTAGTTACTACAGTTGCTCGTTATCAGTCGTTAGCTTGAGGCCTGAATCGTGCGGACCGCAGCTGATTGGTGGACGTCGCTCTGAGCTGCTGTGAACAGGAACTGTGAATCGTGACGCTCTCGTCCAAACCTTCATTAGGTGAATCTGCTGAGACGTGCCGTCGCGTCTTTGTTTGCGACGTTATTTGTGTTGTTTGAAGCACATGGGCTCCGTCTGATGAAATGGAAGAATGAGTTTGCTGGAAGTTCACTTTCTTTTCCGATCTGAGATCTCAAACGCTCACAGATGCTTTTGTGTTAGTCTGTTTCAGAGCCGGAGCCCGATACCGAAGGGCCTTCCTCCCTTTTAACTGATCAATTAGTCGCTTAAGTTCGTATTGGGAATGAAGTCTGTGTTTATTGAAACTCTTACAGGAGTGTTTAGTTTAAAATCGTCTCGGCTGCTCATCGGAGGAGATTCGCACTCGTCTTACAGTTTCACTGGCGTCCAGGTGAATCATGGGAGTCTGCGTGAAGAAGTTCAGTGGGCCCTCGTGTTCTGCAGGCCGAGGCAGTTTGTGGTTTTTACGGATGGTTTTTTTGGTCCGGAAGTTGCTTTGATAGTTCTATGCACATGGTGCATAAACCCTTGTTTGAAAGCGGTCGTTTACGAGTCGCTGCAGGCTTTTACTGCGTTTCTTTTATGCGTTTTGGCAGAATCGTGCTAATTAGATGATGTTAATCAGTGTAGCTGCTCCTCTGGAAATGCCAAGGTTGTTTACTTGAACCTTGAGTTGGCGCGTTCGGTTGAGATTTGCTCTCCGATGGCTTTTACAATGGCTTGTATCAGCCGTAGCGCTACGAGAGCGAGACGCCAGCGCGGGACTCCGCTTCTGCTAACGGCTTTGGGTCACGGTGAAGTTGATTTTGAGTAAATGTGTTTTGTTTTGTGTATGTTTCGGCTGGCAGCGACACGAGGCGCTCGGACGTCAGCTGTCCGTGAGAATCCAGCGTCTGACCGCGCGAGAATCGCCCGTTTCGCAGCTGTGGAGCGCATTAGTTTGTTTCTTTAAGGGTGGCTCTCTTTGGTCCTCGCATCTGTTGACCGTGTTTTTGGAAGCTTTCTGAATGGTACCAGCTGAAACTCTGAGCTGAAGTACGTGTGTCTCAGTGATTTTATGCATGTTTGCATAACGTTTGCCTCATGCTGTTGATGGAAATATTTGATTTATGCAGAGCATTTATTGCCCAGCAGAAATGTGACGTACGTGTGTGTCTCATCTTTAGCGTCTCTGTTCGTCAAGTGCCGTTTTAGTGTGTGTGTGTGTGTGTGTGTGTGTGTGTGCTCTCTCACTTCTATCAGATGACCACAATGAACCCAGAAGTCTCTCAGATTGTGACGTCAGCTGAAATTCATGATCTTCATGTGAAATAATGTGGACGTTCAGCCTCAAGACACTGGAGGTCTTGTATGATTTTAGTCTCCACCAGAAAGTGCTGTTAGGAGTTTTTTTATTTCTATGTAATGACCAAATTTCTGTCATGTATAATAAATATCACAAGCATCATTTGGTGTCCTGCGTTCTGTTGTTCCTCTTGTCGAGGATCGCTGCCTCTCTGATGGTTTTCTCGGCCGTTAATGTTAATCAGCCGTTTCAGTCTTGAAATGCAACTCAGATCATTTACAGAAGATCTAACACGTTAGTCTTTACCTGCATCAGTTAAACACAGAACTTGGTCAAATTAGATTAAACTAGATGTTCGTGACCTCAGCTGCTGTAGAACAACACGTGATTCATTGACAGTCAAAGTCAGAGGAACATATACACAACATTCAGATTGAGAGTGATCGTCACCGGACACAAACACCAGCAAGAAAAACAAGTTCTTGTGGAGAATATATCGTTAAATACAGCAGTGTTTTGAGCTGATCCCAGGTACGGTGTTACTGTGATCTGAGCTGAAGATACCAGACCCATCTGCTGTAATGACATAAAATAGCCATATATTTGTTGATTTTGGAAAATGTTTATCACATACTGTTGTGAATCTCTGTGCTCAGATTTCGATGTGGTTTAAATGGTTTATTAATTCTAATAAAGCTAACGCTGTGATGATTGTTGTCTGAGTTTCTTCTGTCACACAAAAGAAGATCCTTTGAGAAACGCCACCGTGTTTGTCGATACAGTGAAAAGTCAGTAGGCATAAAATTCTTGCCAGCATCTTCAAGATTTCTTTTGTTTCGATGGAAGAAAATAAATCAAACCGGTTTGGAAGGACACGAGGGAGAGGAAATCATGATGATGTTCGTGTGAATTACTTTCCTCTCTCTCTCTCTCTCTCTCTCTCTCTCTCTCGTGGTTTCTTTTTAAGGATTATATATTTGGAACGAGACTCGGATCACCTGACCGCTGTTTGACCCGCATTCATAGCTTCTGTGTTTCATTAAGTAATCAAGCAGAAAGTTTGAAAGTCTGATTAATGAAGGAAGCAGACCGCAACGCTTCAAACTCCTCACGTGTGCAGAGAACCACTGTGTTTGGAACCTCAGCCGTGCTAAAACACTAACAACGAGCAATACATTTGTTACAGTGTTTATTAATCTTTGTTAATGATCGTTAATAATAATAATAATACAGTTGTTCATTATTAGCTCATTTTAGCTCTGGTCCTTTAAATAATATTAACAGATACAGCTTTTTATTTTAGTAATGTATTAGTAAATGTTGAAATCAACATTAAATAAGAATAATAAATGCTTTATAAATATTTTCCATTGTTAGTTCATAACTGTATTAGTTTAATAACTAATTTTAACAAATGAAACCTTATGGTAAAGTGTTTCCAAAGAAAGTTATATATTGATGTGCATGTTTTGTCACTTTGGTGCATTCGTGAGTTTTGACTGAAGAACTGATGACATTCAGTGTGTTAAAAAAAAAAAAAAAGGCAAAGATACAGAAAATCAAACCTCTTTTTATAGCACGGTATAAATGATGCGTTTGTGCTGGAAAACGAATCGCTGTGAACAAAGCTTGAATATCAGAACAGCAGTTTTCAAAACGCAGAATAAAGGAGCGACAGACTGCAGGAAGATTCTTTATTTGCAGAATATTCACAAGCTGATGTCCTGCTTCATTCAGATTCAGTTTGTCTAATTATTTCTGATTATCAGGCCTGTTTAAATACCACCACATTTCAAAAGGCATAGTTTTCATGTTTATGCACATTTATCAGGGTTCATGGTTGTGTTGATCCACTTGTTTCCATGAACATGTTCCTGTTTAAAGAAACCGAGGAACAAAACCCCCAAATGTCAGAATCAGTTTTATAGGGAATATGCTTTCTAATGTCTAAGATGAAGTATCTGTAAACTGTCAGATGAATCTCTAATATACACTGGATTAAGATGCATGTGTTTTTAAAAACTCATATCAGTGTTATTTAAGGTTTCTGTTTGGCGGTGATTCTCTTGTGCTTGTGAACGATTCTTCGTGACTCTTAACATTAGGGTGAAGAATAAACGAATACTTCTCTCTGAGCTGAGTTTTGTGGTTTGTGTGGATGTTTTGGGCTCCTCCTGACGGCCCGATGGAGTCACTGACATGCTGCAGAATCACAGAGGGGCTGAACGTCTTTCTAATGCTCAGTCAACAAACTTATATTCATCAAATTCAGTTAATATGATTTGCTTTTGGGGATCTCGGAGATCTTCACATGATGATGCACTGAGTGGCTCCGCAGCAGTCCTTAATGAGGGCCGCACTGCTCTTGCTGATGGAGGGTTTGTTGGCTGGAGGTTCGGCCGTTCTGGGCTTCGGAGCTCCTGCGGAGAGAAACAGAGCTTCATCCCGCCGCTGCAGTGCAACACAAAATCATCTCAATTTTAACCTGTTAGCCACTGACCTCTCAAAAAAAAGTCCAATTGTTGTTGGGAAAGCAATCATATGATGTGCTGCTATGTATGAAAGAAATCAAAAGACTGAAGAGAGAGACTCTAGTTACAGTCAGGGGGTAAACTGGGCCAGGCATTAGGCTGGTAACTCTTTAGTGAACATTCAACATATGTTTGAGCATGTGCCCCCTCAGATTTTTGAGGCATGTGGATTCTGAATGCAGCTTTCAAAAGACAAAAAATAGCAGGTTAATATTTTTTATATCTGATATGATCACACCGGGGTGATTAGAACGTTGAGTGCAGCACATCAATGCTAAACTCAAATCTGTGTCTGAGCGAGAGACAGCGCTGAATATTATAACCAATCACACATGATTCTGTTGAGCTTATGAATGCAATGACCAATCGGAGGCGTTCAGATGAGTCATCGCTGAAACGCCGGTGTTTTGTTCTGTGTGCACTCACTGACTGATGCTCTCTGAAGTATTCTCTCATCACAAACAACAAAGTGCAGATGTACGTTCGAATGTAAGATGTTCATTTCACAGTGTAAACAGATTCAGTGATTATAATGGGAGTTTTTGAGACTTGTAGTCTTGATAATGAAATGATAATGTTCTTTGATAATGTAAATGTCCTTTGCCGTCTTTCTGTACAATGAAAGTGTTATAAGTAACTTACAATGTTTTTATTAAATTCACATTGAATACAAACTCAGTCGTAGTAAAAATATTTTAAGGCATTAAACTCATATATGGTACTTAAGTAAAAAGCATAAGTTTTTATGCGTAGTTTATAGATTACACTTACATTAGGTTACTTCGCCCATCACCCGTTATAAATAACAACTAACAATCTATAAAAGTGCAAAATGCATTTACTTACATATATTTGAAAATCGAGATATTTCATGATATAGTTAACACATTTGGGAATATTTCAAAGAAAAAAGTAAAAATTAAGTAAAACATACAGTATCACCAGTACAACCCTCACATTTTTGTAAATATTTTATTATATCTTTTCATGTGACAACACTGAAGAAATTACACTTTGCTACAATGTAAAGTAGTGAGTGTACAGCTTGTATAACAGTGTAAATTTGCTGTCCCCTCAAAATAACTCAACACACAGCCATTAATGTCTAAACCGCTGGCCACAAAAGTGAGTACACCTCTAAGTGAAAATGTCCAAATTGGGCCCAATTAGCCATTTTCACTCCCCGGTGTCATGTGACGCGTTAGTGTTACAAGGTCTCAGGTGTGAATGGGGAGCAAGTGTGTTAAATTTGGTGTTATCACTCTCACTCTCTCATACTGGTCACTGGAAGTTCTCTGAACTCTCTGAGGATCTGAAAAAAATAATTGTTGCTCTACATAAATATTTTGTGTGGCCACCATTATTTTCCAGCACTGCCTTAACCCTCTTGGGCATGGAGTTCACCAGAGCTTCACAGGCTGCCGCTGGAGTCCGCTGAGCACTGAGAGGCTGACCCCCCACCCCTTCAACCTCTGCAGCAATGCTGGCAGCACTCATACGTCTATTTCCCAAACACAGCCTCTGGATATGACGCTGAGCACGTGCACTCAACATCTTTGGTCGACCATGGCGAGGCCTGTTCTGAGTGGAACCTGTCCTGTTAAACCGCTGTATGGTCTTGGCCACTGTGCTGCAGCTCAGTTTCAGGGTCTTGGCAATCTTCTTATAGCCTACGCCATCTTTATGTAGAGAAACAATTCTTTTTTTCAGATCCTCAGAGAGTTCTTTGCCATGAGGAGCCATGTTGAACTTCCAGTGACCAGTATGAGAGAGTGAGAGCGATAACACCAAATTTAACACACTTGCTCCCCATTCACACCTGAGACCTTGTAACACTAACGAGTCACATGACACCGGGGAGTGAAAATGGATAAATGGGCCCAATTTAGACATTATTGGCTGTGTGTTGAGTTATTTTGAGGGGACAGCAAATTTACACTGTTATACAAGCTGTACACTCACTACTTTACATTGTAGCAAAGTGTAATTTCTTCAGTGTTGTCACATGAAAAGATATAATAAAATATTTACAAAAATGTGGGGGATGTACTCACTTCTGTGAGATACTGTAAGCCTACTGTTGTGTGTCACATGACAAGCATGAAGCATTAGATCTGTGCTGTCGGTCTTAAAGAGACGGCAGTTTGATAAACTGATTGCTGTCGGTGTCATTAATGTTAAACAACAAAAGACAGAAAATCACTCACTGCTCTCGACTGACTTTAATAACTTTAATTGTAAGGTTTTATCTGTATTCATTTATACAGTGAAGACTATCCAGTGTTATTTTACATTTGAATACTTCAATTCTGTAGTATTTCTGTACCTGAATATCACTGTCAGACCTGAAAACGTAAAGCACTGATTTCATTGTTATCAGATGTAGCTTTGCACACTGCCATCATCTAGAATGATCAGTGTTTTAGTGTTCCTAGCAGAGGGCTCTCTTAACTTCTTACATTTTACAGTTTATCATTTGATATAAGATTTTTTAGGCTTTACAGTGGGGGAAAAAAATTATTTGATCCCCTGCTGATTTTGTACGTTTGCCCACTGACAAAGAAATGATCAGTCTATAATTTTAATTGTAGGTTTATTTGAACAGTGAGAGAGAATAACAACAAAAAAATCCAAAAAAACGCATTTCAAAAAAGTTATAAATTGATTTGCATTTTAATGAGTGAAATAAGTATTTGATCCCCTATCAATCAGCAAGATTTCTGGCTCCCAGGCATCTTTTATACAGGTGACGAGCTGAGATTAGAAGCACTCTCTTAAAGGGAGTAATCTCAGTTTGTTACCTGTATAAAAGACACCTGTCCACAGAAGCAATCAATTAATCAGATTCCAAACTCTCCAGCATGACCGAGACCAAAGAGCTGTCCAAGGATGTCAGGGACAAGATTGTAGACCTACACAAGGCTGGAATGGGCTACAAGACCATCCCAAGCAGCTTGGTGAGAAGGTGACAACAGTTGGTGCGATTATTCGCAAATGAGCATCGGAGTTCTCTGGGTTTGGCTGTATTCTGAGCTTGGAGCCCTCCCTCAGGACAGCATGCCAAATATGCTTATTATTTGCTCAATTCGATTATATGGGCGAACTGCTGAAACGTGAACGTGAGAGACGGCTGTTCAAACTCTTACTCTGTATGACGCTAAGCTTCTGTCGGAGGAACTCGGCCATCTCTTTATCTTCCTCCTGCTCCCTGTGAGACAGAGACAACCAGAGAAATCTCTCAGAAAGTTTCAAACAGTACATTTGATGACAAACGTCACCAATAAAAGTTGTATTCTCTGACCTCAGACGCTCGACCTCGGCATCATCCACCAGGAAATCTCTCTTCTGCACCAGCTGATGAATCTCCTGCATTAATTTCTCTTCTCTCTGACGATGTTTCTTAGTCTTCTCTGCGTCTGTGTGTTAGAAAACGCACACGTCAATCCAATCTGAGACGTGTGTGAGTATATGTGTGTGTGTGTGTGTTTGTGTTTGTGTGTCACCTGGCACTGCCACTATCTTCCTCAGCTCCTGCTTTAGCTTCATAATGTCTTTGCAGAGCTGAATATCGTCCATCCTGAGAAGAACATGAAAGAAAACCAGTCACTCAGATTCAGTCATTTCCAGAGGAGAATCTCAGCGTTTTGTTCTGAACATGTGCAGTAAATGCAGCAGCTACTCACATGAAGCGCAGCTCAGACTCGCGTCTCACCAGCACCTCCCGCAGGCGCTGAATCCGAGCCATTTCCGCCTCCATCTCGTCTGCAGACATGGAGCTTTCAGCCATGGACACGTCCATCTGGCCTTGGGTACAAACAGACGGTGAGTGAGTGTGTGTGTGTGTGTGTGTGTGTGAGAGAGAGTGTATGAGAGTGTGTGTGCCCCCGCGTTTTTGTGACAAATCAGGACATAGATGTGTATAATGACGAGGGTATGACAGGTATTACAAGGAGAAGGTGACTTATGAGGACATTGCCCCATGTCCCCACTTTTCAAAACGCTTATAAATCACACAGAATTAGTTATTTTTTTGAGAAAGTAAAAATGCACAGTCTCCTGTAAGGGGTAGGTTTAGGTGTAGGGTTGGTGTAGGACAATAGCACATACAGTAAGTACAGTATAAAAACCATTACACCTATGGAGAGTCCCCACTTTTCACAAAAACAAACGTGTGTCTGTAAGTGAGAGAGAGAGAGAGAGAGTGTGTGTGTGTGTGTGAGCGTGTGTGTGTGAGAGAGAGAGTATATGTGCGCGTTTTTGTGATAAATGAGGACATGGATGTGTATAATGACGAGGGTATGACAGGTATTACAAGGAGAAGGTGACTTTTCAGGACATTACTCCATGTCCCCACTTTTCAAAACGCTTATAAATCACACAGAATGGAGTGTATTGAAAATCTGAAATAGCAGAAAGTCTCCTGTAAGGGGTAGGTTTAGGTGTAGGGTTGGTGTAGGACAATAACACATACAGTAAGTACAGTATAAAAACCATTACGCCTATGGAGAGTCCCCACTTTTCACAAAAACAAAGTGTGTGTGCATGTGTGTGAGAGTGTCATTAGGATATGCCCCAAAAACTTTCAAATTGGCTGTTATTAAGCCTCTCATTAAAGAACCACAACTTGACTCCAAAGAATTAATTAATTACAGACCGATCTTGAATCTCCCTTTTCTGCAAAGATACTAGAAAAAGCAGTATCCTCACAACAATGTTACTTCTTAGAGAAAAAGATTATCTGTGAGGATTTCCAGTTAGGATTTATCATAGCACTGAGACTGCTCTCATAAGAGTTGAACCTGCTAGAAATGACCTGCTCTTATCATCTGATCATGGTTGTATCTCTCTATTAGTGCTACTGGATCTTAGTGCTGCTTTCGACACTTTCGATCACAACATTTTTTTTAATTGTCTAGAAAATTATTTTGGAATTAGAGGAAGTGCATTGGCATGGTTCAAATCGTACTTATCTGATCGACATCAATTCGTGGCAGTAAATGATGAGGTATCATACCAATCACAAGTGCAGTATGGAGTACCTCAAGGCTCAGTACTAGGACTGTTACTTTTCATGCTTTACATGTTACCCTTGGGAGATATCATCAGGAAACATGATAATGATACTCAGCTCTATATTTCTTCATGGCCTGATGAAACATACCAATTTACAAAACTAACGGAATGCATAATTGATATTAAAAAAACTGGATGACTAGTAGTTCTGAAAAAAAAAAAACAGAGGTGTTAATAATGAATAATTATGTAATGACCTAGAACACTGCCTAACACTTGATAGCTGCTCTGTGAATCCTTTGTCATCAGTTAAGAACCTTGGTGTGCTATTTGATAGCAATCTTTCCTTCGAAAGCCACGTTTCTAGCATTTGTACCATCTCAAAAATATATCTAAATTATGACCTATGCTCTCAATGTCAAATGCAGAAACATTAATTTATGTGTTCATGACCTCAAGGTTAGATTATTGTAATGCTTTATTGGGTGGTTGCTCTTCATGCTTAATAAACAAACTCCAGCTGGTCCAAAATGCAGCAGCTAGAGTTCTATACCTAGAATACCTAGAATATCAAAATCAACTGCGGATGGCAGATCCTTTTCCTATTTAGCTCCCAAACTCTCGAACATTCTACCTAACACTGTTCGGGAGGCATCTATGCTAATATTAGTCTGTTTCTTTCTTATTCCGAGGTCACCGTAGCCACCCGATCCAGTCCAGCCCAGATGGTGGATCAGCACCTAGAGACGACCTCTACAGCCCTGAACATCAGCGGAGACCAGGACTAGATGAGCCTCAGAGACTGATCCCCAGTGAAGACCTCGTCTCTTAGACGGCCATCGGGACGAGACCACGGGAACCAGATGAGTCCTCTGCACAATCTGACACGGCTGCAGCCTCGTCTGGCCAGAGGAGAATACTATACTGTACTATACTATACTATACTGTACAGCTGCTTTGACACAATCTGCATTGTAAAAAGCGCTATATAAATACTTGACTTGACTTGACTTGAGTGTGTGTGTGTGTGTGTGAGAGTGTCTTATGTTACTGCTGTATTACGTGTCTTCATGGAGTCTCGGTGTGTTTGAATCAGTGTTTTGGTGATTAATTTATGAAGTCAGTTCTTCTCAGGTTCCCACAGGTGGAGATATTTAGTTATTTAGTAATCTTTCTTGTGGCTATTATAAAGCTGTAAGTGACACACTATATTCTGTTCTGACCTGCTATCACCTTAAACTGTTCAAGGTAAGGTAAACTTTATTGTCCCACATGTGGGAAATTTGTCTTGGGCCATCACCCATGCTGCAGTCAGCTCACAATTAACACACAATAATCAACAAACACAAACAATAAAAGCGAACAATAACAGCAGAAAACAAACCAAACCAAAAAAACACTGCGATAAATAAATAAATAAAAATAAATAAATAAATACACCAGAGGTCATTGACAGAGGGTTAGATGTTCGATGTTAATATTAATATTGAATCGAATAATATTGTTACTGTTTGCATGATAACATCAGTTGTGTCAATGGTAAGTGGAAATAAAATGATTGTGTCAAATAGTTCTGTAAAAAAAATAAAAGCGTTATGATGAAAAGCTGAAATCAGACACAGAGCAGGTGTTTCTTCGACTTCGAGCACTTTTGTGTCTCAGTGGCTGATTTTCTTTTTTGTTATATAAAGGTCACTATTACGTGTTCTCTGTTTGTTTGGACTTTTATGTTAGTTCTTGTTTCCTGTGTTGGGATTTGTAGTCCTTCGTAGTTTTCTAAGTGATTTGGTTAGCCTGTATTGTGTTCTTTGTTATCTCGTTAGTCTGTCTGTATTAACATGTTTTTTGGTCAGTTGTTTGTTATGTGTTTCGGTTCCCGGTGTTACCTGTTCCTTGATCTGGTTTTGCTCTTCTTATTAAAAATCCCACGTCTCCTGTCATTCTTTGCTTCCCGAGTTACAGAACACCTAGCCTTACATGATCGATCAGGAATAAGCCGGGCTTGGTCTCCAGCTCACGGGCCTCTTGTGTGATCCTTCACTCTCCTGGACTCTTCTGCTTATTCACCATCTGTTGCTCTGTTACATGTTCCCTGATTTTTTGTGACTTTCAGTCACATTAAAATGATATTGGACACTTTCAAGATCTTCCTGATTACTAGAAAGCTGAAGTCAGGTGAGTTTGATCAGGGCTGGAACTAAACTCTGCAGGAAAGTGGATCTGGAGTAAGATGACGAGACGTGCCGCTTCCGGGGACACGTTTGGCACAGGATTTCTAAATTGTCTAATTGACAATACTTGTTTGTATTGTGCCGATCGATTGTCCTGTGCTGAACATGTCCCCGGGAAGTGCCACGTCTGGTCACCTTAATCTGGAGGTGAGAAGCCCTGCACTGTAACAATCATGATTATTGTGAAATGTTTTAATGTTTTAAAACCACCATAAAGGGCTATTTTGCCATTTGCGGCACTAAAAGTTTAAAAGTTTTTAAAAAGGTAGTGTACTTTTTTTTTACCAAAACAACAACAGAGTTCCTGAAGTGCTTGAGATGAAATGTGAGACGTGGGATGTTTGGAGAAACACGTGAAGCGCTAGCTGCAAAATCAGCTTCAGCAGAACTTTATTAAAACATGCCTCACAAGTTCACCTGCTTGTGTAATAAACATAAACCGATTTGGCTCAAACTTGACTTAATCATTACTAAAACTAGTAATAAAAGAATAGAAATATTATTTGATGGCCAGAAGAATTACTGCGATAAGGAGCTGTTTCTATACTTATGCATTATGATTCGATTTAACGTGTAATTTTCACCACAGGATGCTATTAAACAACACATCATTAATGTAATAAAATGGCCCATGTTGTATCATAAAAAAAATTAAATAAAAATCATGTTCTGTCCACAGCTGGACATCGTCAGTGGACAACTGAAATAAAGCAGTGAAGGTGTGAAAAGAGCTGAAGAAACACGTTGCATGTTTTTAAATGAAAGGGTCACTTAAACACATCAGTGACGCTCAAAAACACCACAGGGTCGCAGAAAATTAATAACATGAAATCATATCTCATAACAAACTGCAATCATATCTGATAATAAGACTAATAAACTCCTATCCGATCATAAGATGATATCTGATAACAACATGGACATCTGAAGTGACTGTCACCTTTGTCTCTGCTCCGGTTTGTCTCTTGCAGCGCGCCGTATGTTTTCATCGTCGCTTCGCTTTCTGAAATGGCTTTCTTTAACTCCATAGTAAATGTTGGTGTCTCAGATCTCGGATTTGGTTGATTTTGTCGCTTTGTCGTCGCTGTAATCACGCTGATCTGCGCTCATCCGCGGAACCGAACAACATCTTGACAGAATGGAGCTGCGTGACGTCACCGTGATGAGGGATGCAGAGCGCATGCGCACAAAGGATGACACCAGAAAATGAAGTTTAATCTGCATTTTATGGCCTACTGTTCACATCTAAACCAGTGACATTATTAATAATAACCATGCTGATTGTTATTGATGTTTAGTATGGTCGTGTGTCTGGTTGTTATTTTTGAGAACAGGCGCTTTACAGCAGTTCCTCATTTCAAGCTCTGCTTCGATCGTGAACGAAATCAAGAAAGTTTATTGATGTTGCTCGAGTAAAACGCTGAAAAATGACAGTCCATTTCAGCTTCTGCAGGATTTAACATTATCCGACGGTCTGAATTCGTTCATAAACCGAGCATCAGTCATGAACCACAGTAAACAATATTTACACATTACTCATTAACTGTAATAATTACACATACGCATTAATTAACAGTAATTAAGATAAATAAGTGTCGTGCTCCTTTAGTTCACAACAGTGGTACGTTTTACCCAAACAATTATATCCATTAAATAATCTGAAACAACAAATGTCTAAAATCTTTCCTTAACATGGTTTTATTCTGTTAACATATAATTTACAGTAAATACTACACAGACAGGACAGTACCATATTTGTACCCGACTCATTCGTTTGAATAATAATTAAAAAAAAGATTATGAAGATATTCAAGATATTAACAAATCGCTAAACAATAAGCATCAACCTATTGAATACATTTTAAATAATTTCATTGCGCTGGACCTGCTGTAGTGTGCAAAATCGAAATAAATGTGCCGTAAGATGGATGAAAAAGAAAAAGATATGTTTGAACCATGAATTAGCTGCTTCGAACACAAATATAGAGGATATATGAGCATTTAAACAAACAAATAACATGTTTCCATAAAATTACAAAGCAGGCAAAACAAAGCATCAAATACAAAGTCAAACAGCTGACAGAAACATGGCACGTGACCAAACAAAATCTAGTGATCATTCATTTATAATTGTGAAGGCTAAACCTGCCATATTTGCAGAGAGAAAAATGCTGAAATACTAAATAAACCCATGTCAAACACACAATACATAGGCTACATACATACATTCATTAGCAAAATAACGATCGGGAACTGTGTGAATGACACCGAAACAAACATTTAACAAGAAACAGAGACAAACAAAACCAACACAGAGAATTCAATATAATTGATGTCTTTAAAAAACCTTTCCGTGTTTTAAAAGAGAAACCTTAAAAACTGGATCTGCAGCAAGTACAGACGGGTCATAAAAGAATCTCTGTGTGTTTTAAATAAAAAACAGAAACAGACCGAAGGAACATCTCAGTCCTTCTTTCATCATTCAGCTCTGTCCGTTCCCGAGGTCCGTTCCTGTGGTTTGTGCTCGACGCCCCGAACCCAGTCCAGAGCCGCCGTGATGGTGCCGTCTCCGCTCTGCTGCGAGAAGCAGAGGAACGTGGCCCAGATGAAGCCGCAGCAGCCGGTGAAGGCGGTGCGGATCAGCGGAGGAACCAGAGCGAAGTTCAGGAACTGTGTGTCATGAAGAGCATGAACGTGTGAGATCCAGGCCGTGACCGTCTGCTGCAGAAGTGTGTGTGAAAGTGACCGATTTACCTGCATGACCGGCCAGTACATCAGGCCCGTCTGCACAAAGAAACAAACACATGAAGTCTGACGTGACTGTCCTGCTGCTACAGATCCGTAGCGAAGGAGCAGATGCAGCTCAGACTCACCTTGTACGTGTTGAGGAACTTCTCCCTCCAGTCCTGCAGCATCTCCTCTCTGCCCTCCATGAAGCTCACACCTGCGCAACGACACACACACACCTGAGCTCGACCTGCGCGCGCGCCATCGCACCACTCACGCGACTCACCTGAGCTCACCTGTGTAGAAGGCGCTGATGGCGAGCGGCGCGGCGAGCGTCTGGTCCAGCAGCAGCTTCCGCAGCACCGCCCGCAGCGCGTTACCGGGGAAGCGTCGCTCCAGAAAGCGCATCCAAAAGAAATTGAAGTTTCCGTGAAAACCGAACGCGACTACGGCCACATTTCTCGTGTGAGTCCAGTCCACTCGTTCTTTACGCGAGAAGCGCTGGTGGACGAAATCTCCGGCCGCGAACAGGCAGCCGTACAGCGTCACGTTGGTCGCCCACGGGAAGCGTCTGACGGGCGTCAGCAGCGCGTCGCGCATCTCAGCGGCGTCCTTCTCGACCGACAGCCACAACGACGAGCCGCGAACAGTTCGCATACGGATGCATGATCTATCTACGTACGGAAATATTGGCTCGCGGCTCCGTCGCTCAGAGCTGCTGTCAGAGGTGACCGAGAGCTCGCGACGCGCATGCGCAGAACCCCCGGTCGCCCCGCCCACTGAGCAGACGAGGATCTCAACAAAGAAGGACCGAACGAACAAACGAATAAACACCGCTTTCTTTTCTTAGCATTAGATCAGAGAGTGTTTTTATTTCGATCTTATTATTTAAAACATACTACTATATTAAACTTCTTGACATGTCCCCCTGACGTTTTTATATTTTAAAGAAATAAGTAAGCGAGCACATGGGTTTGTTTTTCTGTTTCAGCACTGTTTAGCTCATTAACGAGGCCTGTTAATAAGGAAACCTTCTTGCAAATGATTTTCTATTAAAGGTATTAATCTTGAACTGTTACACTCAGGCGTCTATAGAGGAGCAGTCATTGGAGTACTATTACTGGCTTTTCATTTATGTACATATTTGATCAAGTATGGAACACAAATGAAAAGCACACGCAGCTGAGCATTAAGTTCTTTATATTTAGCGACGTTTTCAAATAAACCTCATTTTATTGTGCGTAACGTGCAACGTTTGGTGTTTTCTGCACGTATGAACCGCGCTCTGATGAAACACTTCATACACACCCTCTGTAGGGAACACGGCTGAACTCATTCGTGTGTCCCGTCATGCCCCGGTGCATTGTGGTCGCTGTCAGGGGCGCATGCGCACAGCGGAGCTCCATCTTTCCATCCCGAGCGCAGAAGAGCAGCGGATGTGTTGATGCTTTTGGACGTTTTGTTTTTATTTTTAAACGCCCAGAGTCGATGTGAAACGAACGCGAGCGGACTCCTGCTCCGTTATTGTGCTCCAGGGATCCTGCAGCGAACGCGATGCGGCGTGAGGCGGGTGTTATGAGGTAGATCGAGCCGCCGCTGCTGCGCTTCGGCCGCGGAGACACATCTGAGTGTAAATCCGCCGCAGGAGCGTTTCCGGCCCGCGCGCGAGCAGGTACGTGCGTGCGGCGCGTGCGATCGTGTGTCTGCTGCGCGTGTGTTGTTTAGGTTAGCAGTTAGCTCTCTCTCTCTCTCTCTGTGTGTGTGTGTGTGTCTGTGTTTGTGTGCGTGTGCGTGTATGTGTGCGCGCGCGCGCGTGCGCTCGGATTCACCCGCAGCCATAATGAGCCCAGAGCTTCATCCCGAACCGAACCGAAGCGAAGCGGCTAGCTTTAGCTTTAGCACCGGGCCAGCAGCTCGTTTTCTGCACTAGTTAGGGTTGCGTTATGAAATGAGTGATCGTGAACGTGATACAGCTGATGATTGTCACCAAACACACACATCTCTCACACTCCCCGTTAGAGCAGTCATCTTCAGGAGTCTGTCTGATCAGATCCAAATATTATTTACTGTCACTCGGAAATCAGTCAGAATACAGCAGTGGATGAATGTGACCGGCATGATGGGAAAGATCTTATGAAGGATCATGATATTGACAGGTGAGCAGCACCTGGAGTGACACACACACACACACACACACACACACACACACACACACACACACTCATGAAGGGATCGAGTCGTTCTGTGCGTCTGTCACGTATGATGTGTGTTTGTGAGCTGATGGTCATGTTGTTGATGTGTTATCAGCACACACTGCAGTCCATGACCTCTGACCTCTTTAAGGTCACAGCGGGGCAGAACAGCTGGACTCTGTGTGTGTGTGTGTGATAACACTGTAACATCCTGGTGTTTTAGTCATTCAGTTGCAGTGTAGTTTATGTGCGTGTGTGTGTGTGTGTGTGTGTGTGTGCCGCTCAGTCAGTCCTGTCGTGAGTCAGCAGCACAGTGACACAGTGATCTTCTTGTAGTCCGGCCGTGTCTCTGTCTGTCCAGCGGTGAGGATTGTGTGATCTGGACTCACACCGGTTCACACTCAGGCGCTCAGGAGTGAGTCCAGATCTCATACGCTCATCTAAGCCAGTCCAGAATGCCCAGCGTGAGTTCTTGATGTTTGTGCTTCAGAATAGAAGAGCTCTCATTAAAATCACTGAAATTCATCCATGATTTTTTTCATCTTTCTTGAGCCCGTGCTGACGCGTTCACATTAAAAAGGCCTGCTGAGCCGCACCTGTGTGTTCTGATTTCATCTTTCATTGGTGGAGCTCAGCTGTCAGTCACAGTGCTGACCAATCAGGGCTCACCTGTGTGTTGTTTAGGGTACGCGGGTCACTGTACAGTGATCGACTGAAGAGCGCTTGATGATTCTCCTTTAGTTGATCGAGTCATTCACTGTATAATGTACATGTCATGAAGTACTTCTCGAAGTAAATAACAGTGACCATCATGGAAGAAGATTATTGTAACTTCTGCCTTTAATTTACAGTTAATTTAATGAGAAATCAGTTCTGAAATGCAGTTCTTCAGAGCCCCTCGTGTCTTCACTGGACACAGATCCTTCTGAGCGTGAGAAATGTGTCTTTACGTGCTTTATGCGGATGATTTGATGATGTCTGATCGGCGGTTTAGGCTGCATGACCTCTGAAGATGACCGGTGAGATTGTTAGCATGTCTGCTAAAGTCATTCTGATTTGATTTGATTTTTTCATTAGATACTAGAGTTAGGGCTGCACGCTTTTGGAAAAAACTCTCATTGCAATATTTTGTTTTTCTGTGATTTTATATATTTTGATATGAAAAAAATCACCAGAAGACTTGAACAGCTCTGTTTGGAAAAAGATAATCAATGATTGGGGTGATTTTGTAGGTGAGTAAATCAGCATAGAAAATACACAAATTACGAGCATAGATGGAACAAAGAAACAAATGAAATAAACTTCTTTATATTTGTCAGGTAAGTCTAACAGTATTCAGGTACAGAAATTGAATAATCAAATGTAAAATAACAATGCATAGTCTTCACTGTATAAATTAATTAAGCTACAAAAGTGATTATATGTGTTTTGTTGTTTGATTAACATGACACCGAAAGCAACAGGAATATTAAAACAATATAGTGTTACACAACCATTTTCTTTCTCAGTTGTTTACCTTCACCTGAGCCATTAGCAACTGTTTACGAGGACACTTGCAGAGACATGCATTTTGCTGTAATTTCGCGCGTAGTTGTCATTTCAGGCACAAATAGATGCGGAAGTGAACTGAATTCAGTGATCATGTGCATCTGCGTGTCTACACCGGACGACAAAATACTACAGAACCCATTATAATCAGCGCTGGATGCGGCGCCACAGACTAATCCCCGACAGAAAACTGATGCCGCGTTCTGTTTATGACGTACTGACACAAAGTTCAAATGATGTGCAACGATCGCTCTGTAGAACGACTTTAGCTGTAGACCAGGCGTGTTAAACTCATTTTAGGTCGAGGGCCGGATCGGAGAAAATGTCCCCTTGTGCGGGCCGAATTACCTTTTGTTAAACCCTAGTTTGCTCACTATTACATTAATATTAACCATACAAACTACAATATAAGTTACAAAAAATCTAGGAAAACTTTTTTCAAAGATGACGCTAGGTTATTTTAGGGGTATGCAATATTGACACAATGTTTGTTTTGTTTTGTTTTTTGGATAGTGATAATTACCATATTTTGCAGAGTGTGTTTTTTAGATAGCACCTTAGTTGGTTTAAGCCGGTCATGGATAAATAAATATGACACTAAAGCCGCCAGTAGGTGGCAGCAAGTCTCTTTTTTTGCAAAGTTACAAAATGTCGGCTCGCACATCATTAAAACAACAGTCAGGATAATAGTACAGGATAAATATCACACACTGCTCGCTCATTTACTTTCTCCACGCGAAGCTTTCCAGTGCGTCACAGTAAGATTGCACACATTTACCACAGCCACGAGTTGTGATTAAACATACCTGTCGGCGTTGAGATTCCAAAACCTTTATTTCCATTTCTCCTTAAATAGCCTGTCCACCCTTCCTGGTCAAATTTCTTATTTTGGGCATGTTTAAAATCACCAGTAAATTGCCGCACAAGCATCAGTTTCAACGCAGCTATCATCATATTATCCTCGTGCTGCTCGAGATTCTGGCGCCCGAGGCGTAACATCAACGTAAATAAATGAGCAATTTTTTCCGCTTTAAATTCTAAATAAAATATTGTAGCAAATACACTTTATTTAATTTTCAAAATGATGTTTTATTTATTATTTTATGTTATTGTTTAAATCATCCTGTGGGCCGGATTGAACACACCTGCTGTAGACACAGTGCCTCTGTGTGAGCAAAGAAAACAATCAGTATAAATATAACGACGTGACTATTGCGGATGGACACATCGCGATATCGATGCTGAAACCATATATTGTGCAGCCCTAATTAGAGTTGAACATTAATTTAAATTTTAATTTCAACATTTTACCAGAGGACATTTTGTTCATTGCAGTTTCATTTTGGAGGGTGTGATCGGTGTTTGACTTGCAGCAGCATTTGGGTGAAATCTTCCCTTTACAGATCGTTATGGTATTTATTACATTATATGTAGAGTAGCTGCACGTTGTAGTTTTCGTATTAATCGAGGTTTGCCGTGAATGATGCGAGTTTGCGTCAGAGCAACTATAAACAATCAGGAAACTAGGGGCATTTGTGGACGAAAGCTCCGATCTCGACTCACGTATTTCCAGAAGTGTTCGGATTATAATGTTCTCTTTCTCTCTTTAGGAACCATGAATTTGCGAGAGCTGCATCTGAACGGGCCGCGATGAGCAGTGCGTCTGAAGATCGTCCGCTGTGAAGACGCCACGCCTGACCCTCTGCCTGCTGGGAGCTGCGACTCTTTCAGTGTTCAGTCATTTGAGGTGCTTTTATGTCCAGATCGGAAGCGCTTTCGGACTTCTTTCTCATGGCTTTGATTGGCCAGACACTAGCGGCGGAGTTCCTGTCTGCATCGAGTGGCAAAGTAATGCGGCTCTTCCTCTGGGCTGCGCTGTGAGCCGTCTCGCTGCGGTCCTGTTGTGCTCCGTCTTCCCTCTTCTGAGCGTCAGAATGAGACATTGTGTCGGGACAGAGAAGAGCGTGTGATCTCTCACGAGGAGTTTTGCACCGGTCCATAAAAATGAATGGAGGAAAAGAGAGGGAGGGTGTTGAGGGCAGAGGTCAGCTGGCCCAGGTGCCCATCGGCTGGCAGCGCAAGGTGGAGGCCTCGGGGGTCCTGTATATCAGGTATGGACCTACTCTGTCTGAACATGTGTCGCCAGGGTCCAGATTCATTCCTGCCGAAATGAACCGTCCATAAACATGTCCTAATAGCCGTGAATCACTATTTAGCATTATCTCTTATCTATTAAAATATGTCTTCGTCAGTGCGACAGTGGCATTGTTCAGCTTAGGGTTAGTTTAGGTGACATGTCACTCGCAGCATGCTACTGCAGCTGACACACAAACGCTACGACGCATTGTGATTTGGTCCTGTTTACATGCGGATGGTTGAATCTCAGGAGAGTTCTGCATGCACATCACTGCAAAAAGTAGGGAGAAAAATGCATCCCAGATCAACATCAGGTGTTCGGTGTGTTTTTTTTTCTTTTTTCTTTCTTTCTTTCTTTATTTAACCAGGAAAGTCCCATTGAGATGCAATATCTCTTCTACCAGGGAGTCCTGGTCAAGATAGGCAGCAAAGGACAAATTTACAAAGAGATAGACATCACCACACAATGAACAAACATAAAACACAATTTTCTAAAGAACAATGCAAATCCTCGTCAGTTATTAAAACATGTACACTGTTCTATATAAGACTTTAAAATATTTTTAAATTTAGCAATAGATGGTACAGATTCCATATGTAATTTACCTTGAAGCTCATTCCACACACACGGAGCATAATTAGAAAAAGCAGAACGACTCATCTCTGTATAAAAAAATCGGCATCTTAAGTAAAAGTTTATCTGTTGATCTGGTATTATAAATATTTGTGCAGTATGTCAACAAACTAGATATATACTGTGGTAATTTACCCACTAAAGCTTTAAAAATAAAAATCAACATATGTTTTTTTTCTCCTTAAGCACAAGGAAGTCCAATTTGTCATTTCATATAAATTACAGTGATGTGTACGGACACTTGTACCAGTAACAAATCGTAAAGCAGCATGATAAACTACATCCAATTTCTTCAAAACATTCAGAGATGCATGCATATAAATTATATCACCATAGTCCAATACTGATAAAAGAGTACTTTCTACTAAACGTTTTCGAGCAACAAAGGAGAAACATTTTTTTAAACGAAAATAAAAACCTAGCGTTGGTCTCAGTTTCTTTAAAAGACTATCGATATGAGAACTGAAAGTCAGCTTATCATCAAGCCAGATACCAAGATATTTGTAGGATACAACCCTTTCAATCTGTGTACCATTTAAAGTTTGAATCATAAAATCATTTAATGGTAATCTGGACCGTGTAAAAATCATGTATTTAGTTTTTTTTGCATTTAACACTAATTTTAAGTTGTCAAGAGAAGTCTGAAATGAATTAAAAACATTCTGTAAAGAGTCCATTGCCACTTTTAAAGATGGAGCCATAGGGTAGAGAATAGTGTCATCTGCATAAAAATGTACATTTGCAGGCTCAATTTTTTTACCAAGTTCATTTATATAAATAGAGAATAAAATCGGCCCCAAAATTGATCCTTGAGGAACACCTGTCTTCACTATTAAAGGAGCAGAAACATAATTATCTATGGACACACATTGAGTCCTTCCAGTCAAATAATTAGAAAACCACTTCAACACTATATCACTAAAACCTACACATTTAAGCCTTCAATTGGTTTTGAATTGCTCGCATCGAGCGTTTCTGATAAGTTACCAATCCAAAGCCAGCTGCCCTCGTCTGGAGCATTTCATGTGGTTCTCCAGACAGCCAATTATTTGTAGAAAGGGTTTAACATTATTTTTATAGATTGCTGTCTTTACTGTAATTGTGATTTATTTGGTGTGTGTGTGTTTGTAGTCCGAGTGGATCAGTGCTGTCCTGCCTCGAGCAGGTGAAGTCGTACCTGCTGACCGACGGAACCTGTAAATGTGGCCTGGAGTGTCCACTCATCCTCCACAAGGTCAGTACTCAGACTTCAGGCTGCCCATTTCATACAATCTGGACGTCTTTCCAAAAGCCAATGTTTTTTTTGAATGATATCTTACATCTGTTTTGCTGTGTTATATATATATATATATATATATATATATATATATATATATATATATATATATATATATATATATATATATATATATATATATATATATATATATATATATATATATATATATATATATATATATATATAAAAAAAAATTTGTATTATTATTGTTTTATTCTGCAGTGCGATTTATAGACTTACCAGGGTCCACACAAGGTCCTTAAAGTGCTTGAATTCAGAAATTAAAAAAGCAATAGTCAAACCAAAATTTATTTAGACACCTTCAGCATTTCTCACATTATCACCGTTTATTCGCTATAGTTTAGGAAATAGTAATAAAATATGAAAGAACTCAGAGTTAAACAAATTGATCTTGATAACGTCAGATAACTTTGATAGAAAGGTATGTAATGAATTCGGTTGAATAGCTGTTAAATTTAAGAACACAATTAATAATACCAATTTAGCTCAACCAATCACCAAGCAATGCTTCAATTTGTTCAGTCTGTGTGTAAAAAGATCACATTAGCAATTAAAGAAAAAAAAAAAAAAACACTTAAGCAAAACAAGGTTAGGTCAAAGTGTCTGAATAATTTTTGCTCCCAAATATTTACAAAACTTAACTTATTTATCAGTTTTACTGGTAGTCCACTGTATGAAGAATTTATGGGTGTAATATGTCACACTTTACTTTATTTTGCTCTCCTCACTTACATACATGAACTACAGTGTCCTGCACAGTAAAAGAATGTCAAAAATTATATCTGGTGTCTGAATAATATTTGGTTTGATTGTATGTGTCTGCAGTTTGAACACACAAGAAACAAATGTATATTTTGGATAAAGTATACTTGGGTAAAGTCTTTAATGATATTCGTGACCTTCCCCACGCTGAACTGGATTTGACGGAAATGAAAAGCGACCAGCCACAGCTCTGCTTTTACCTGGTGTTTAAGAGCAGGTTAGCAAAAAAAACAAATGCTCTTTTGTGTTGGAGTCCCAGAATTACAACATGAACACAACATGAATGATTCAGAGCCAAACATAGTATGCCAGGAATTGCAAAGTGTAAATTAGTATTTTAGGTCTAAGCTTCAGGACTCATGCTCTGGTCAGTGTTACATAACCTCATAAAAATCAATGCTGAAAGGAGACAAATGCATGAATGAATATGTGAATCATCATATTTACTTTATTTTTCCCTTTTGAGGGAAATTTGTTTTGGGCAATACAGGTAAAGCTGCGTAACAAAAGCACCCACATCAATAACATAAACAATCACACAGTCGTGTCCTTTGAGCCGGAGTTTAACAGCCTTGTATCCAGAGGAACAGGAGAGTTTTTATAACGGTCGTATCTAAACCTTGGGGTACGAAAACACTGACCAGATAGGAGTGGTTTGAATTCTGGATAAAGCACATGAGAAGCATCCAGAGTCATTTTCCTTGCCTGTTTAGAAATAATTTTGTTAAAAATAGACTGAAGATTGGGGTAATCCCCCAGACTAAACGCTTTCATTGCCGTATGCACCAAATGGTTCAGCGGAGATCTAAGAACTACTGTCAGATGACCAAACCAGGCCGCCATACCGTACAGAAAGACGGATTCAATACAGGCGATAAAACCGCAACATGACCCTCTGAGTATATGAGTCTCTGTGCTGCTAAAGTATGCAGCAAAAGTATGCGCTGTGAATTCTCATTGTGAATATACTGTAGTTATGCCACCAGTGTCAAAAACACGAGAAATTAGTAACTGTTTCTGAAGGAAGGATTCACCTCAGTGTTTTTGATCCGTCAGTAATTCATACTGAATTATCAGTGTATTATCATGTATTTGAAGGCAGTGTAGGTGGTTGGTTAAAAAAAAAAAAAAATTGTTATGCTTTTTGAAAGTATCTTCACATACCGATAACAATCACTGTTAAGTGGTCTAAATTTATTTAAATGTGTTTATATCATCTGTGGAAGGCGTAGGACCATAAAATGTTCGACCAATCAGATTATTCGGTCCGAGGGCTACGATAGGCTGTTCTACCTGTCTGTCAATGTACGTATTGGCATAAATCCACGCACCCTGTTCGCGCAGACATTGCAGAGCGAGTGAGAACGGAAGGTGTTGTTATTGTGCCGTCTCTCAGCGTGTCGCTGGTTATCCTCTGCTGTGCGCGGTCATGTGTTCTGGAGGAGGTGTGGCTTTGGAGAGTGATTCGCAGGGAAGGTGGGATCTTATACTGTCAAAGCTAGCTTGCTATTGCTAGCCTTTCCAAAATCGCCTACCTTACCTTTAAGTGTCATTACAGTCACTCAAGGCTGACATCCACAGTCTATATCAGGGATCCTCAAATCTGGCCCACGAGATCCACTTTCCTGCAGAGTTTAGCTGTAACCCTGATCAAACACACCTGAACGTGCTAATCAGTGTCTTCAGGATCAATTGAAAATCACAGACAGGTGAGTTTGATCAGGGTTGGAGCTAAACTCTGCAGCGGATTGGCCCTCCAGGGTAAGATTTGAGGAACCCTGTTCTATACTTATTTGTATTAGGAGTTAATATAAATGTTTATCAAATAGACATTTAGCTGTTTGTATTATATGAAGGATGAAGAAAACATGAGAAATAAAAGGGCAGTCGTATGAATGAATGCATTCCCTAAAAACCGTTCGTTCGGCTCCAGTGTATTTTGGACATACTGTGTTTGGTGTTATAATGTGAGCTGTGGTGTTAATGTTCCCTGCCGTATAGGATGGTTCTCCTGAGCTCATGTGAGTTCAAAATTTCAGTAGGAACAGTAGGCCATCTAGGCCTAGCTATTTTATGTCTGCTGTTTCATAAATACTGCTGCTTATTACTTGTTTCATGCATACTATAGAGAAACGGGCCTGTTTGGATGCGAGGTTAACTTCCTGTAATCAGTGTGCTGTCATTGAGATTTACTCACCCCTAAATCTCACATCAAATAAACAAAGCTGACTTTATGTCGACACTCAAGTCTTGGTCTGAAATTTCTGTTTTCTCAGGTTTTCAATTTTGCTCCTGGTGCGGTGGTGAAGCAGAGGACTGCGGAGGACGTGAAGGCTGATGAGGATGTGACCAAGCTCTGCATCCACAAGAGGAAGCTGATCGCAGTGGCCACGCTGCATAAGAGCATGGAGCTGCCGCCTCCGTCCCTGACGCTCACCAGTCCCAGTGGAGCCACAAGTATGACAAACATTTATGGAGAAGTGAAGAATCATTGATCTTTAGGGCTGGGTATCGCTCAAAAGTTTTTGATATCGGTACCGATACCTGAACGGTTCGGTTCCTGAACGATACTTTTTTCGATTCCAAATTTATGAAATCTGTAACTAGATTACATTACACATTACCTCAAAAACCTTTGGTTTAATTTTTTCAGCTTGTGGTCATTTTTAGACTCCTGAGCCACTGCACAAAGGAACAAATTGTAAACAACACAACAACTCAGTACAAGTTTTCATAAAGTTAGAATAGTTTTCAGTTTCCACATATTTTAGGCAATATTTAGTTGCATTTTCATTTTAAAATGCATAGCTCAGGATCATTTCTTTTCATTTTCCACTGATTTACTGAGCATTAGCTGCTATTTAGCATGATGCTATAGTGTGCTTGAATGGTCATGTAACATGCATTTTCGTTCGTGTAGTTTTCAGTGGAAACGCTAGTCTGGACGAGGATCGGTTTCATTTTAAAACTGCACTTTAAAGAGAAAACGCACTAGTGTAAATGTAGCCTTACATCTATAGGGATTGGGACGCCACACACTCCAGCTTCAAGTGTGAGCCACGTCTCAGGGCGTTACGGTGTAAACTAGTGTGTTTCCTGGATGCCTCACCAGAGCCAGTCACCAGGGGTGTATTCCAGAAAGTGTGTTTTGTTGGAAACTCACTTTGTTAACCTCAGAAAAGGGAAAATTTTCGGTTCCAATAAAAGACCAAACTAAACCTCTTGGTAACTTACCATAGCTTAACTTACTGTGCGAACCTAACCTGATCTGGATCTTCATTCATGCATTCATTCATGCATGCTTTTATTGCTCTAATAATCTTAATGCAAATGTAAGCAGTATTTTCTCACCGTACCACTTTTATATATTTTTGTTTGTTTGCTTTTTCCCCAGGAAAGAAGACTAAATATCTTATGTATATCTCATTTTAATTATGTTTTCTTATGCATCTTGATTTAAGAATCTTTAGGTATTTTGACTGGAAACAACATAACAAAAATACTAATTATTTAAAGCATTTTTGCAGTGCAGGTACATTCATTCATTGTGCATATTTTCATGATGCATACACAAAATGGCATGCATTTTTATCCAAAGCGACTTACAATTGGGGAATACATCGAGCGATTAATCTTGAAGAGGCAATCAGACATACGAAGTGCTTGCAACACCAAGTCTCAGACATTGTTCAAATAAATACAAACTACCAAAGGAAGGAATAAGTAAAGATAATTTTTTTTTTTTTTTTTTAAGTTTAGGATGAAGTCAAGTGCTGTCGAAAGAGATGAGTTTTCAGTTGTTGCTTGAAGATTGACAGGGATCCAGCATTCCGGATAGAGGTGGGAAGATCGTTCCACCAGCCAGGAATGGTGAATGAGAATGATCTAGAGAGTGATTTTGCGCCTCTGTGATGGTATCACGAGGCGTCGCTCACTAGCAGATCTCAGATTTCTGGAGGGATGTAGTTTGTTAATAGAGAGTGCAAGTAAACGGGTGCTGAGCCAGTGGTTGTTCTATATGCAAGCATCAGTGTCTTGAACTTGATGCGAGCCGTGATTGGTAGCCAGTGCAGGGAGATAAAGAGAGGTGTAACATGGGCTCTTTTGGGCTCGTTGAAGACCAGTCGTGCCGCTGCATTCTGAATCATTTGTAGAGGTTTGACTGTATTAGACGGAAGTCCAGCCAGAAGAGCATTGCAATAGTCCAGCCTAGAAATGACAAGGGCCTGGACAAGAAGTTGTGCAGCATGCTCTGTCAGAAAGGGCCTGATCTTTCTGATGTTATATAGTGCAAACCTGCAAGATCGAGCAGTTTTGTAATGTGGTCTTTGAAGGTCAGCTGATCATCAAAGATTACACCAAGATTTCTGACCGAAGTTGATGGGGTTATTGTTGATGAACCTAACTGGATCGTGAAGTCATGCTGTAGAGTCGGAGTGGCAGGGAGGACAAGAAGCTCAGTCTTTGCCAGGTTGAGCTGCAGGTGATGTTCTTTCATCCATGCCGAGATGTCCGCCAGGCAACCTGAGATCCTTGCAGTTACCGTTGGATCATCTGGTTGAAAAGAGAGGTAGAGCTGTGTGTCATCAGCGTAGCAATGGTATGAGAATCCATGTGCCTGTATGATGGGACCCAGTGATGTAGTGTATGTGGAGAAGAGGAGGGTCCAAGAACTGATCCCTGAGGAACCCCAGTGACCAGTGTATGTGCTTTGGATACCTCACCTCCCAGGCCACCCTGAAAGACCTACCAGTGAGATAGGATTCAAACCAGCGAAGTGGAATGCCAGAGATGCCCAGTGATGAGAGGGTGGACAGGAGTATCTGATGATTGACAGTGTCAAAAGCGGCAGATAGGTCCAGCAGAATGAGGACTGATGATTTGGAATGGGCTTTTGCAATTCGCAGGGCTTCAGTGACCGAGAGAAGCGCAGTCTCAGTTGAATGGCCCCTCCTGAAACCTGACTGTTTAGCATCCAGTTTGTCGTTCTGTGAAAGAAACAGTGAGACTTGGTTGAAGACAACTCGTTCAAGTGTTTTCGCTATGAGCGGAAGGAGAGAGACAGGTCTGTAGTTTTCTATAAGAGAAGTGTTTAATGTAGGTTTTTGAGCAGTGGGGTTACCCGAGCCTGCTTGAACGCAATGGGGAAGTTACCTGTGAGTAGGGATGTGTTGATGATGTGTGTGAGTGCAGGTAAGAGTGTGGGTGAGATTGCTTGGAGAAGGTGTGAGGGATTGGGTCAAGAGGACATGTTGTAGGATGGTTGGAGAGGAGAAGCTTGGATACTTCAGCTTCAGTGAGTGGACAGAAAGAAAAGATGGGAGTTTTAGCAGTGGATGTGGTAGGGTGAGGGTCCTGTGTGCGTGGAGGTGAAAACTGACCACTGATTGATCTAGTTTTGTCTGTAAAGAAAGTGGCAAAGTCATCAGCTGTAATAGAGGTGGAGGGAGGAGGTGGAGGGGGACAGAGGAGGGAATTAAATGTTCTGAAGAGATTACGCATGTCTGGGCGCTGTCGATCTTGTTGCGGAAATGTGAGGATTTGGCAGTGTGGACTTTAGCAGAGAAGGATGTGAGCATAGACTGGTACCTACTGAGGTCCGACAGATCGTTTGATTTGCGCCATTTTCTCTCTGCCGCTCTGAGTGTAGTCCGATGTTCACGAAGAACCTCGGATAACCAGGGGTTGGAAGGAGCAGCCCGTGCGGGCCTAGAGGAGAGAGGACAAATGTCGTCTAGACAAGAGGTTAAGGTAGAGCATAAAGTCTCAGTAGCTGCGTTTACATCCAGAGATGAGAAATGGGTGGGTGAAGGAAGAGAGGAGGATACCACAGAGGAAAGATGGGAAGGAGAAAGGGAGCGCAGGTTTCGTCTAAAAGTAACTGGTAGGGGTTGGTGGCACAGGAGAAGCAAAGTGTAATGTAAATGTAATGAAGAAATGGTCCGAAGTATGTAGCGGTTGTACCAGAATGTTATCTGCAGTACAATTGCGTGTGTAAATTAAGTCAAGTTGGTTGCCTGATTTGTGCGTGCTAGTAGTGGTAAGGCGTTTGAGATCAAACGAAGCTAGGAGTGCATGGAAGTCTGTAGCATAAGGCTTGTCTAGGTGAATGTTGAAATCACCAAAGACTAGAGTGGAGTGCCATCCTCCACGAAAGAGGACAGCAGCCCGTCCAGCTCCTCTAGGAAGGTGGCTAGAATTTGGCTAGGGGGACGGTAAATGACCACGATCTGGAGTTTTATCGGAGCTGATACAGTAATGGCATGAGATTCAAATGAGTTGTAATTGCATAGGGAAGAGCGGGTTGAGTATTTCCAATTGTTAGAAATGAGCAGACCAGTGCCTCCACCCGCCAACTTGCCGGGGTGTGAGAGAAAGAGAGATTAGTAGAGAGCAGCTGGGGTTGCTGAGTCTTCTGGACGAATCCAGGTCTCAGTCAAGCCCAAGATGCTGGCGTGGATTTTAAAGAAAAGCAGAAATGAAGTCAGCTTTGTTGACAGCTGACTGACAATTCCAGAGACCCACAGAGAAGGAAAGAGGTGTAGTGAAGGAGGTAGAGATAAGGCGCAGGTTAGCAGGATTACGTTGCCGTCTGCGTGGGACGTTAGAGCGTGGTTGAGAGAGAACCGGAATAGTTTGGAAACACATGATAGAGGTGGCAGGAAAGAGGATAGAAACGGAGAGTGTGTAAGGGAAGGGGGAAAAAAGAAAAGATACTTAAGTGTGTCGCTCGGTGTCGTTGCTCGGTTAAAGTCGTGCAGAAAAAGTCGATGGTCTTTACCCTCGTCGGTCTTCACACAAGGAGGCTGAACGCTTCCGCTGATGCTTCCGCGTCAGCGCTCGGACCTCTGATAAATACAGCCTAACATACTACAGTGAAAACAGCTGTGGCCGGCTTCTGATTGGCCCAGCCAATAGCCTTGTGCAAATAACTCAAGACGAAACTAACACTTCGCTTGCAAGGAGCACTGAAAATGATCCAGGTTCCTTCTTAGCCGAGGTGCAAATTATTATAATTAACAGAAAGTGCAATCAAACAACGAAACCTCAACGAAAATGCAGAATAGAAATAGAAGGGAAACGAAAGTATTCCTTCCCAACAGCAGGTAAATAATTTAAACAACAGATCTATGACTAAGTATCGCAACACTTACGAGCTGCTGTCCGTCTCTTCTGGTGAATATTCGGCTTCTCCCGAATTTCAGTGGAAACGCTAGTCTGGACGAGGATCGGTTTCATTTTAAAACTGCACTTTAAAGAGAAAACGCACTAGTGTAAATGTAGCCTTACATCTATAGGGATTGGGACGCTTACACACTCCAGCTTCAAGTGTGAGCCACGTCTCAGGACGTTACCGGTGTAAACTAGTGTGTTTCCTGGATGCCTCACCAGAGCCAGTCACCAGGGGTGTATTCCAGAAAGTGTGTTTTGTTGGAAACTCACTTTGTTAACCTCAGAAAAGGGAAAATTTTCGGTTCCAATAAAAGACCAAACTAAACCTCTTGGTAACTTACCATAGCTTAACTTACTGTGCGAACCTAACCTGATCTGGATCTTCATTCATGCATTCATTCATGCATGCTTTTATTGCTCTAATAATCTTAATGCAAATGTAAACGAGTATTTTTCTCACCGTACCACTTTTATATATTTTTTGTTTGTTTGCTTTTTTCCCCAGGAAAGAAGACTAAATATCTTATGTATATCTCATTTTAATTATGTTTTCTTATGCATCTTGATTTAAGAATCTTTAGGTATTTTGACTGGAAACAACATAACAAAAATACTAATTATTTAAAGCATTTTTTGCAGTGCAGGTACATTCATTCATTGTGCATATTTTCATGATGCATACACAAAAATGGCATGCATTTTTTACACGGGATCCTGTAGATGAGAAGGCCGCATTAATTTGTGGGGAGTTACATTTACGTCCTTTTTATTTTAATATTATTATTATTATTATTTTATTTTATTTATTTTTGCCTCATCCACATGGATATTTATTTGAGCGGTACCATTTTTAAATGACGTTCACTTGATAACATCTTGCTGCGACCTCTGGAAGTCCAGGATTTCCAGTGTGGATGGATGCATTGATGACACGCATAATCCAAAAATGAAACCGATTACTGTATGAAATGGAAGAATTCCCCGATATAAGGGTTGTCCGACATATCTTCATCTGTCAGTGGTGCTGGTGCAGGTCCTCAGCCCGTTTTACGAGTCTCTGCCTTGCTGTTGGCTGAATAGAAGTCAAATGTTTATTTCATTACCCTAATTAAGAAATGTAGCGTGTTGTATTAGAGAACATTTAATTATGTGAAAATAACATTAGACTATGTGGGGGAAAAAGCTGCTGTGCATTGAAATAGACACTGAATGAAATTTATTGAAAAATGTTTGTAAAGTCATGTACCCTACAAGTATGCAGACGTCTTTTTGTCGGGTGCTGTTGTCACGATGAATTGCAATTTCGAAGCTCCATTGATCATGGCTTCTCCTAGTCGTGGTGCACACGATTGAACTAACTCAGTTCAGCTGTTCTGAAACCGAAAACTCAGTTTGTTGAACCTCCTTTCTGGAATACACCCCAGCACTTGATTTAGGTACATCATGCTGCGTGCTTGTTGGCTCACTGATATTGACAAGATTTAACCCCTTAGGTATTGAAACTTAGTACCAAATGACAAAACTTAAAAAAAAAAAAATGTATCCTCGATTGTATTGAGGCAATTCTGTAGGTGCCTAAAAAGCATTGAACTCGATACCCAGCCCTACTGATCTTTCCCCTTTTGAAACTTGTGCCCGTTTCTTTTTCCATTATTTGATGACTTTTACTGTGCATTGTGGCAGGGGTTCCTATGATGTAGATAAACTAATGCTAAACTGATAAATATAACAAATGCCACAGCATCACTTTCTATGGGAATAAATGTAACCAGTGACGATCTCAGGAACCCAAGGCAGTTTTAGCACGAACCCTCAGGGGCTCATACACCCTCGTTAGGAAAGCCATTACTGAATGAGCGATGGAAATGATTGACAGCGGCTCTCTCTCTTCCTGTAGGTGTGACCTCCGTGACCCCTACTGCACAGCCTCGAGCAATAAGGAGTAAAACCCACGAGGGCCAGCCAGAATGTAAGAACCCGTTCAAGGCGATGATGGCGGCGGGGCAGCGGCACTTCTCTCCGGATCCGTGCGGCCCGCAGCAGCTGGAGGTTTTCCCTGCGTTCTCCCGGCACAGGCTGGTCAGCGGCGGGCACGGAGGCATGCTGAGTCCTCCCTCGCAAGCCTTTGGAGACGGCTCTCTGTCCCCGCGAACGGACGCTCTCGGCAGCCCCGATGGGTTTGTGCGCAACACCCCCTGCGGCTTTCAGGGGACCGGCAGTCCTGGGGCCATGCACAGCAGCAGCCGCATCCCTCTGTCTTCTCCCGGAGTCATGATGCACGGCTCGCCCGCCGCCCAGTCGTCCTGCATCATGGCCGGAAGGACTAACATGCCTCTGTCCCCTCCGGTCCCCAACAAGAGCCCCATCATGAAGAAGCCCCTGTGCAGTTACCCGACGGGCATGGACTCCAGCAGGACCGTGTTTCCGCACAAGGCCCCGTCTGCTCCCGCCTGCGCCCTGCAGAGCAAGCAGCTGAGCTCCGAGAAGGACCCTCTCGGCATCCTGGACCCCATCCCCAGTAAACCCAACCCTTCTGCTTTCCAGCCCAGCGCCCACTCTCAGGTACCAATGATGAATGTAAACATCCCCCCCGCCATCGTCCCTCTGCCGAGTAACCTGCCTCTGCCCTCGGTGAAGCCGGGGCCGGTGGGTCACATGCAGAGGACGCAGCACACCGCCTCCGTCTCCCCGTCGCCCGTCACCTCGCCCGTGCACATGTCCGGGCCGGCCTTGGGCCGCATGGAGGCGTCTCCGCAGCGCTCCCGTTCCTCCTCCACCTCCTCGGAGCAGGGCAGCTTCGTCGTTCCCCCCTGCGGCAACATGAAGGTCCCGCCACGCTCGCCCAGGTCCTCCATGAGCTCGCCCCGGCCCGCTCTGCCCTCCAGCCCGTCTGGCAAACCGGACGCTCTCCACCAGTACAAAGACGTGTCCAGCCAGCTGCTGGCGGGGATGAGCGCTCAGCACAACCCCATGTATCCGCCGGCCCCGGGCTCCGCCCCGCAGAAGGAGCACCCGGGCCTCTTGGGAATGCCACTGAACCAGATCCTTAACCAACACAACGCTGCCTCTTTCCCCGCCAGCAGCCTACTCTCAGCGGCCGCCAAAGCACAGCTAGCAAATCAAAACAAGCTGGGGAGCGGCGGGGCGAGCGCTGGGCCGTCTGATGCTGGCAGGGCCGTCGAAGGCCACAATGCTCTAAATCCCATGCTGCCACCCAACCCCGCCATGATCGTGGCCGGCGGCGAGGGCCAGAGTGGACGCGCCGCGCTTCGGGACAAGCTGATGGCGCAGCAGCGCGACCCTCTTCGCAAGCGCAAGCTTCCTCCCAACGCTAACCACGATGGCGCTTTCTTTATGAGGACGCCCTGCCCCTCAGCCGAGCAGATGAGAAAAACCGCCCGGCTGCCCTCCAGCACGTCGATGGCTCAGCTGCTGCAGTCTCTGAGCAACCACAGCTCACACGGGCCCCGGGGCCGAAGCTTGTGCGAGGTTCCGAGCGCGCAGGTCCAGCAGCGGCTGCACGGCCCCGGAGTGGAGTCTGCGGCACAGTATCCCGCCGGGATCAACCAGATGCAGGCCACGGCGATGAGAAACTGCGGGCCCGTGAACCAAAGCGGACAAGTTCCTCTCGGAAATCACGTGATGGGTCACGCGAACGCTCACTTCCAGCCGCGCGTCAACTGCATGCTGCCCGCGGACGCCGCGACCGACGCAGGTGAGGAGTCTCCAGCTCATGCTGATGTTTGCAGAGGCATCGTGCACTTATTATTTTTGAGAGGGTGGGGGGGTCATCATGCTTGTCATGGGACACACAGTAGTAGGCTTATTATTTATTGAAACTTTCCTTTATTATTCAAAATATTCCCAAACATGTTAAATGGATAGCTCACCCTTAAATGAAAATTCTGTCATTAATTACTCACGCTCATGTCGTTCCAAACCCGTAAGACCTTCGTTCATCTTCGAAACACAAATAAGTGAGCTCTCTGATCCTCTCATAGACAGCAAAGATCCTTACACGATCAAGGCTCAGAAACGTCAGAAAGGACCAGGGCCGGTTCTAGACATTAGGAGGCCCTAGGCAAAATTCATGTTGGAGACCCCCCCCACGCCCAATACAAAAAATGTAAATGTTTTTGAAAGAAGTCTCAAGCCTGGATTTAGCCTATTTGATCTAAAATACAGAAAGAAAAAATAATAATAATATTGCAATATATTATTACAACCTAAAATAATGGTTTTCTATTTTACTATACTTTAAAATATAGGCCTATTTCTGTGATGCAAAACTGAATTTTCTTCAGCCATTACTCCAGTCTTCAGTGTCACATGATCCTACATAAATCATTCTAATATGCTGATTTATCAATGTTAGAAACAGTGCTTAATGTTTATTTTATAACCTGTGATACTTTTTTCAGGATTCTTTGATTATTAAAAAGATTTTTTTTTTAAATATATGAATCTTTTATAACAAGTCTTTACTATCACTTTTTATCTATTTAACACATCTTTGCTGAATATTACTGTTTTTTTTCTCTGTATTTCTGATCAAATAAATGCAGGCTTGATGAGCATAAGACATTTCTTTCAAAAACATTAAAAATAGTAATGTGTCCAAACTTTTGACTGGTACTGTATGTACATATTAATCAAATTTTATCTAAGGTAATCTCTTTTTTTGTTTGATGTTGTTGTTGTTATTTTGCTGTTTTATTTAATTTAATCACAGTTCCAGAATACCACTTCAGTAAGTGCTTTTATCATTTTTTCCCTAGCTGGGTATGAGCAGGATTTCCCCGTCCCATTTAATCAATATTGACTACAGATATTGTCTCATTATTAATATCAATAATATGATATTATGTATTGCATCGTTACCGTAAATATGACACACATACACACATCAAGTGGAACAGAAAGACACGATCGCTACTAAGCAGGAAAAAAGTTATTTAGTTGAAACTGAAATTAAAATAATTGTTAGAGCAGTAATCCTAATCATCAGCCGAATTTAGTAGATGACATTTTTTTTAATGGTTCAAAAACATTGTTCTAGTGTGTTTGCTTTTTAACTTTGATACAAACTTCTCTGCTTTTGCTTTTGTTGCTATCTTGCTAGTCTGCTCCCGACGCGATGTTATTCACTGTACTCGCGAATTCTAAGCAGTGAATGATCTTTCCAGAAATCACACTGATCGACAGAACAAGTTTATATTTACAATACATTGCAATCACTCCAAAATAGATAACAACTCCCACACCTGCATTAGGACAAGACTATAGAATACCCAAGACGTATCACTTGTATAGTTTTGAATAGGGTTGTTCCGATTCCGATACTAGTATCGGAAATTCCACCGATACCACAAAAAATTCTGGCATCGGTATCGGCGAGTACTTGAACCCATGTACCGATCCGATACCATTTTCTTAGACAAGACCTATAGTTATGCGCGCTAGCTTTGCTTAACGCTACAAATAGGAAATCAATTCTTCTTCGCTGCTCAGAATGCAAATACAGGAAGTTGTGCTGTGTTGCCACAAGCAACCACTATTTAGAGCAGCGAAGAAGTACAAACGTGCTAGCACATTGCCAGTAAATCACTTGCGTATGCGACTAAATCTTCACCCTGGGCGACTAAATGATGTCTAATATTAGCCACTGGCTGATAAATAATCAGATTTTACTCGCCAGTGTGTGAGTTGGAGGCTATGTATAAGTTTAGCACAGATATATTGTAACTCGCTGAACACTCTGACTGAGCGCTTCAGAGTTTCGCTCTCTGTCAAGCTATCTATTTTTCAGATCATCTGAATGAATGTATTTGACGTACAGTAAGCTCTAGTGTGAAGCGGACAACTCGCCGTCGCTTTGCTTTTTTTCTCACACGCAGAGAGAGAGAGAGTCTTTTACATGTAGCGCGTCAATTCCGAATGGTATGTAAACTATATTCTTTGTTGTATTTTTCTGTCAAAATAACGGAGCTCCTTTGGAATTCTTCAGTTTAACTGCTGGGTTTTCCGGTAGTAGGCGGAGCTAATGCGCAAACGTCAATCTCATTGGCTGGCGCTCACCTATTATCATCCCTGTTTTGATTTCAGCAAATCAGTTCGAGCGAACGCAGACAACGTGATTAATATTCATGAATCCAGCAGCTCGTTAACCCTTGGTGCGTTTATATTGTTCTTAGCAGAATTCATAGTATGATTATTATTATCTTATCAATATTATTTATAGTTTTTCCCCATTTTACAGAAACACTGAATGACCAAAAAAGCACCACCACCAGTCCTAAGTTCAGTTAAAATGACTAATATGCAATCATACATGGTTACCAAGTTTTAATTCTAATTGCTAAAGTTCTATCAATAATACTTGATTATCATAATATATTTATAATGCTTGACTGACTGATGTTAACAGTGTACTTTTTTCCAAACATTATATATTATATTTTTTGTTTACTCGCCAGACTATCTATCTATGGTGAAGCGCACCATCAAATAATTGTATCAATTCATACAGGGCTAGTAAGTATAGCTGTATAACCAGATACACAGTATCGGATCAGTACTCGGTATCGGCCGATACCCTGAGTCTAGGTATCGGAATCGGTATCGGGAAGGGAAAAAGGGTATCGGAACATCTCTAGTTTTGAACGAGGAAAAATGCAACGCTCAATATGGTCGCTATATTGAACGAAACCCCACCTTCTGAGTAAAAGAGCTAATCGGTAAAGTCAGCGCTTCACTGCAGCTGCTGTTAGAAGTCCCGGTTGCTATAGAAACAGTCAGCGTTCTGAGACGTGCGGGTTTTTTTTTTACGCTATTTGAGCAAAATAGACAACATTTATGACACAGTTGTCAGATTTCATTGGTGATTTCAAATATGAAATTTAATCGTAAGCTTGGTGAACAGTTTTGGAGAATTTGATGTTTCCCCATTCAAAGAGATAGGAGCTGCACTTGGATGCCCGAGAGGAGTTTCAAAGATGGCCGCCGAGTGACATGACTTGCCTTAAAGGGACTTTGATTAGGAGCTGCACTTCTTTGCGTGCCTGTTTAGCCGTTTGCATCGCATAATTCGCAGCACCTGAAGGATGTGTTCATTACACAAACATTCAGAAGGCGGGAACTGCTTTGAAACTGCAACATTAATTGGTTTAATTGCAGATGAGTGACAATTCAACTATATCCAATGAACAATGAGGCTAGTATTTGCTGCCCATCTTGACTGGAGGACTGGAGTATAGGGGATGCTACGGTTATGAAGTTTCTGAGAGAATTCTTCAGAGAGCATAATTCAGTCAGCGAGCACACACAGAACAAAACACCGGCGTTTCAGCGATGACTCATCTGAATTGTGTGTGTGAGGGGAACAGGGTCACATCACAGCGGAGTGTACAGCCCGTCAGAAATCGTCTTGTGTGTAAATACATACGAGCATCATCACTGTGTCTGTCACGCAACTAGGGCTGTAGCTATCGAATATTTTAGTAATAGAGTATTCTACCGAAAATGCTATCGATTAATCGCGTAATCAGATAAGAACTTTTTTCTTTATTAAAGAGTAATACTAAATATACAAGAGAAAATAAGACAGGTCTCTTAAAATGAACAAGTAATTTGTTTCCTTTTTAGAGAAAATTACCTTTTTATTGCTGAAATTGCATATATTAATAAAACTAAACCCATTTAGTGCATTTAATTGCCATATTACATTCAAAATACACACACACACACACACACACACACACATACATATATATACATATATATATATATATATATATACAGTGAGGAAAATAAGTATTTGAACACCCTGCTATTTTGCAAGTTCTCCCACTTAGAAATCATGGAGGGGTCTGAAATTGTCATCGTAGGTGCATGTCCACTGTGAGAGACATAACCTAAAAAAAAAAATCCAGAAATCACAATGTATGATTTTTTTAAACTATTTATTTGTATGATACAGCTGCAAATAAGTATTTGAACACCTGAGAAAATCAATGTTAATATTTGGTACAGTAGCCTTTGTTTGCAATTACAGCGGTCAAACGTTTCCTGTAGTTTTTCAGCAGGTTTGCACACACTGCAGGAGGGATTTTGGCCCACTCCTCCACACAGATCTTCTCTAGATCAGTCAGGTTTCTGGCCTGTCGCTGAGAAACACGGAGTTTGAGCTCCCTCCAAAGATTCTCTATTGGGTTTAGGTCTGGAGACTGGCTCGGCCACGCCAGAACCTTGATATGCTTCTTACAGAGCCACTCCTTGGTTATCCTGGCTGTGTGCTTCGGGTCATTGTCATGTTGGAAGACCCAGCCTCGACCCATCTTCAATGCTCTAACTGAGGGAAGGAGGTTGTTCCCCAAAATCTCGCAATACATGGCCCGGTCATCCTCTCCTTAATACAGTGCAGTCGCCCTGTCCCATGTGCAGAAAAACACCCCCAAAGCATGATGCTACCACCCCCATGCTTCACAGTAGGGATGGTGTTCTTGGGATGGTACTCATCATTCTTCTTCCTCCAAACACGTTTAGTGGAATTATGACCAAAAAGTTCTATTTTGGTCTCATCTGACCACATGACTTTCTCCCATGACTCCTCTGGATCATCCAAATGGTCATTGGCAAACTTAAGTCGGGCTGGACATGTGCTGGTTTAAGCAGGGGAACCTTCCGTGCCATGCATGAAAATTCTGGGCCGAAACCGAGAATTCTGGATGTGCTTGGTCGAAAACCGAAACTGCTTTGTAATAATTATTTATTTTATTCAATAAAATAAAGTAGTTTTGTAAGACTTTAATTTAACTCAATTTTAATGACAGAATTTAAAAAACACAAGCCAATAAAATAACCACACTATTATTAAAAGAAATTGGACAGGAAATATATTATTAAATATCAAAATTATGTTTTATTCAGTTCTATGCAACAGAATCAGACATAACTGTTGTTGTTGTTTTTGACAAATTATCCAAATAATGTATAGTCCTGCAAACAGGGTTTTTCCTCTCTCAAAATGCGGCGGAGGTGGTACCATCCTGATCATGTGCACACAATGTACCCACCCTTCAAGTGGATGAAACAAACACTTTTTACACGCAACATATTTTAGGTGTTATTATAATTATAGCTATGATTAAAGAAAATGACAATTATGAAGTTGTGTTTTATTTTCTCTCATCTAATGTTTTATTGTTATTTATTCTTAAAATAGCCTTATGAAATGTTTTATTTTTCCTCAGAAATTCTGTGTTGTGTATCTGGTTATCAAATGAAGGCATAAAACATTAATTTTAGTTATCTTTAAATTATTGAAAATTTAACTTTTTGGCAAACAAAGGGGATTTACTATTAAAATTAAAACACGGAAGAAATGTTGTGTGATCATTCCTTAAAAAATTAAGTTTTCATAATTTTAGTAGTATGTACATTGAACAATAGTAATGTATTTTTGCTGCAATGTCTTCAAATTAAACCGGACTTTTATTTTGACGGGTTGCCGTGGCGTTACATTTCCGACTCGTGCTTGTGGTGTTCGGCCAATCACAATGCACTGTGTCAGCTGGCCAATCAGAGCAGACTATGCTTGTCGGAAGGAGGGGCTTTGTAGAAAACGACGCGTTTGAGAGAGGCGGGGCATAGAGGAACTACAATAATGTGCAGTATTTGAAAAATAATGTGTTTTTTGAACATTTAAAGCATGTCAACATTCTGTTACACCAAATACACAAAATAATGATATTTAAAATGGCATCATATGACCCCTTTAAATTATTTTCATATTGCATATTTTTCCTATTTAAATTTTTGTTTTGAAAGTATGGTAAATATTGGTAAAATGTACCACCAATCACAGTTTTAAATATATACTTTTTGATAAAGCATAAAAAGAACAGGTAGCCCATCTGAATTATATAACAATTAGGCTATCCATCTCATAGTAGTCTAGCAAAATGTCACTAACAGTAGAAGTGAAATCCTATTGTAGTCTTCAAATCTGCGAACTATCTTATGTTTTAAAATCCCTTACAGAGGAAGTTTGGTCCTATCAGACTAACATGAGTCACGACTATATAGCCACTATAATCTTTTCTTTTTCTTTTGTTTTCACTCGCGATGTTCTAACATTGTTACAACACACAAAATACGTTATTTCTTGGCACGCTCGTTTTACGCGTATTTGGCGACACCAATTGCCATGGGTGTATTATTGACATGTCAAAGTCTAGACCCTGAATATAACACGACCATGTTTTTTCAGATGCATTTATAAGAAAAAAAACATTGTCTTATATTTGGGTCAATACGATAATAACTAGGGATGCAACGATACTATTTTTTCAGATCCGATCCACAAAATTGAGAATCGGCCAATTCCGATCCGATACCAACGCAGTTTTAAAAAAAAAAAATCAATGTAGAATTTCTATACTTCTGTGTGTCACTCTTTTGTGTGTTAAACACAATCTACTAAATATAGACAACCTCATTTTAATGAAAAATAACATGAAAAAATATATCTTAAATCTATGACAAAAATACTAGGTTAGTGGATAATTTAGCAGCAAAAGTTTTTATAGAAAAATCATGAGTGCACAATTTCATAATCTAAACATTTAGTGAAATAACATTATTTAGTGGTGAACAAATAACAGTGAATACGTGTAGGACTAAATCTGGTAAAATGTTACACATTGTTCTTTGTATTGTTGATTGAATTAATGCATTTACAGTGGGGCAAAAAAGTATTTGGTCAGCCACCAATTGTGCAAGTTCTCCCACTTAAAAAGATGAGAGAGGCCTGTAATTTTCATCATAGATATACCTCAACTATGAGAGACAAAATGAGAAAAAAAATCCAGAAAATCACATTGTAGGATTTTTAAAGAATTTATTTGCAAATTATGGTGGAAAATAAGTATTTGGTCAATAACAAAATTTCATCTCAATACTTTGTTATATACCCTTTGTTGGCAATGACAGAGGTCAAACGTGTTCTGTAAGTCTGCACACATTGTTGCTGGTATTTTGGCTCATTCCTCCATGCAGATCTCCTCGAGAGCAGTAATGTTTTGGGGCTGTCGCTGGGCAACAGCGGGTTGAGATCTGGAGACTGGCTCGGCCACTCCAGGACCTTGAAATGCTTCTTACGAAGCCACTCCTTCGTTGCCCGGGCGGTGTGTTTGGGATCATTGTCATGCTGAAAGACCCAGCCACGTTTCATCTTCAATGCCCTTGCTGATGGAAGGAGGTTTTCACTCAAAATCTCACGATACATGGCCCCATTCATTCTTTCTTTACACGGATCAGTCGTCCTGGTCCCTTTGCAGAAAAACAGCCCCAAAGCATGATGTTTCCACCCCCATGCTTCACAGTAGGTATGGTGTTCTTTGGATGCAACTCAGCATTCTTTCTCCTCCAGTGTGTTACTGATGGTAGCCTTTGTTACTTTGGTCCCAGCTCTCTGCAGGTCATTCACTAGGTCCCCCGTGTGGTTCTGGGATTTTTGCTCACGGTTCTTGTGATCATTTTGACCCCACGGGGTGAGATCTTGCGTGGAGCCCCAGATCGAGGGAGATTATCAGTGGTCTTGTATGTCTTCCATTCTCTAATAATTGCTCCCACAGTTGATTTCTTCACACCAAGCTGCTTACCTATTGCAGATTCAGTCTTCCCAGCCTGGTGCAGGTCTACAATTTTGTTTCTGGTGTCCTTTGACAGCTCTTTGGTCTTGGCCATGGTGGAGTTTGGAGTTGGACTGTTTGAGGTTGTGGACAGGTGTCTTTTATACTGATAACGAGTTCAAACAGATGCCATTAATACAGGTAACGAGTGGAGGACAGAGGAGCCTCTTAAAGAAGAAGTTACAGGTCTGTGAGAGCCAGAAATCTTGCTTGTTTGTAGGTGACCAAATACTTATTTTACAGAGGAATTTACCAATTAATTCTTTAAAAATCCTACAGTGTGATTTTCTGGATTTTTTTTCTCATTTTGTCTCATAGTTGAGGTATACCTATGATGAAAATTACAGGCCTCTCTCATCTTTTTAAGTGGGAGAACTTGCACAATTGGTGGCTGACTAAATACTTTTTTGCCCCACTGTATATAGTGCTTTAATGTGTGTTGCAATACACCCAAAGCGCTTTACAATCATGTGGGGGGTCTCTCCTCAACCACCACCAGTGTGCAGCATCCACTTGGATGATGCGACGGCAGCCACAGGACACCGGCGCCAGTGCGCTCACCACACACCAGCTACAGGTGGAGAGGAGAGAGAGATAGAGCCAATCAAGTGGATGGGGATTATTAGGAGGCTGTGATTGATAAGGGCCAGCAGAAGGAATCTGACCAGGACACCGGGGTTACACCCCTACTCTTTACGAGAAGTGCCATGGGATTTTTTTAATGACCACAGAGAGTCAGGACCTCGGTTTAACGTCTCATCTGAAAGACGGTGCTTGTTGTCAGTATAGGGTCCCCGTCACTATACTGGGGCGTTAGGACCCACACAGACTGCAGGGTGAGCGCCCCCTGCTGGCCTCACTAACACCTCTACCAACAGAAACCTAGTTTTCCCAAGAGGTCTCCCATCCAGCTACTGACCAGCTCAACCCTGCTTAGCTTCAGTGGGCAACCGTGTATTGTAATACATTAATGAAAACAAGTAAATGTATTTATTTATAAATATAAACTATAAAATTAAAATACATTTCTTTTAAATGTATAGCACAGTAATGAAGGCAGCAACATATGATAGATGATAGACATATGATATGATAGACACACACACACACACACACCGTGAACCCGGAGCAGTGGGCAGCCATTTTATGCCCAGGGAGCAGTTGAGTGTTTGGTGCCTTGCTCAAGGGTATTGGGTATTGAGGGTGGGGGGAGTGAATGTACAGCGCTCTCTCCACCCTCAATACAATTCCTGCCGGACCTGAGACTCGAACTCACAACCTTTGGATTGAGTCAGACTCTCTAACCATTAGGCCACGACTTCCCCATTAGGCTAACGGCTCCGTTATGCCCGCAATTGATAGACAGTATAATTATACCCAAAGATATAATTGCGAGAGAAAGCATCGAAATATATTTTTTCCTCCCATCTCGTATTTATTCCCTTTAGGGGTTCCATAGTACACGTCATTTCCTTTCCGAACACGCTATTCTTCTTCCGTTGTATGTGCAAATCATACATATCTGTGGTGCATATGGCCACCTACTGTTGCCGTCATGCAGTCATGATTTATTTAGAATCAGTTTCTTCCTTGTTTTTGCTCTTCACTCTTCACACACATCTATCTATCTGTCTGTCTATCTATCTATACACAGTTGTGCTCATAAGTTTACATATCCCTTGCAGAATATGGAAAATGTTTATCATTTTAACAAAATAAGGATCATGAAAATTTTTTTTAATTTAATACTATATTTTATTTAATAAGCTATTTCACATAACCGATCACTTATATATTCTTCTCAAGACAAAATAATGACTGAATTTTTAAAATGACCCTGTTCAAAAGTTTACATACCCTTGAATCTTAATACTGTGTGTCATTTCCTGGATGATCCACGACTGTTTTTCTGTTTTGTGATGGTTGTTCATGAGTCCCTTGTTGGTTCTGAGCAGTTCAGCTGCCTGCTGTTCTTCAGAAAAATCCCCCAGCTCCTGCACAGTCCTGCGTTTTCCAACATCATCTGCATATTTGAACCCTTTCCAACAGAACTGCTCAGGACCAACAAGGGAATCATGAACAACTATCACAAAATATAATGCGTCATCCAGGAAATGACACGCATTAAGATTCAAGGGTATGTACACTTTTGAATGGGGTCCTTTAGTCATTATATATATCACAAAACAAAAAACAGCCGTGGATCATCCAGGTAACCCCACACAGTATTAAGAACGAAGGGTTCCCAAACTTTTGAATAGGGATATTTGAATCATTTCAGCAATTTTTTGTCTTGTGGACTAAATGTAAACATTTTTTTATGTAAAATATCTTACTCAGGACAGTACTAAATAAAAAATAACTTGCATTTTGTATGATCTCTGTTATTTTGTTTCAATTAACACTTTGCATATTCTACAAAGGGTATGTTTAACTTATGAGCACAACTGTCTAATATGTGTATATGTATATTATGGAGAGAGATAGATATGTGTGTATGTATGTGCTTATTCGGATTCGGGCACATCCCTAATGGGAATTCTGATTTATTAGCAAGTTAATAGGAAACACTGATTTCTTGAGTCAGGACTACCCATACTATAGACTGGTGTGTTTTTGTATCAAAATACTGGTGCGTTTGACGTCCAGTGTGTCCAAAAAAAAAAAAACTGAGGTACTGAAAGATTCCCACCCCTATTATATTCGCACTAAATCAAGGGTCAAAATGGATTAACCAAGGCAAAACCGGCCTTTCCCTCGATTTGTTTAATCTTGCTAAATAAGCAGGATTTTCTGTTGTTAATTTTTTGGAGACACGAGTTGTATCGTCACCTGTTCCTGTAAGCGGGTTCTGCTGATGTTGCAGCATCTTTTGATCGTTATATGAGAGACATTTGAAAAGAGTGTTCAAATCTCAGTCATTAAAGGTATAGTTCACCCAAAAATGAAAATTGTCATTAATTACTCACCCTAATGTCGTTTGAAACCCGCAAGACCTTCGTTCATCCCTGGAACACAAATTAAGATATTTTTATATAGGACATCGGTAAAACAGTCCATGTGACATCAGTGGTTCAATCGTAATTTTACAGCGCTATGAAAATACTTTTATCGATGTCCTTACTGCGTCTCTGGACCTGGGAACATTTTAGTTGCATTGATGTCTATGGAGGGTCAGAGATCTCTCCGATTTCATCAAAAATATCTCGATTTGTGTTCCAAAGATGAAAGAAGGTCTTGAGGGTTTCAAACGACATTACGGTGAGTAATTAATGGCAGAATTTTCATTTTTGAATGAACTATCCCTTTAAGTCAATCTGTCCAAGCTAATTACATTAGAGAGAAGATTACCTGCTGTCAGCTCACCGTAATGTCATAATAACAACCGCTGTCATAATCACACTTACAACCCAAATTCAGTAATTTGATAGACTGTAAGAAAATAAAAGAAAGAAGAAAAAAAGAGGTTGTGTCCTCAATGCATGCATGTAAATTGCTCCTTTTTTTGCTAACACTGCACAGATGCAGCACTAGCATGTTCTGCTTGAGGCCTGTTTCTGTTTTCTTTCACTAACACGCTTAAAAACCTGTGCGTTATACCCTGTGTACACACACTTCAACTGACCCATTCAGTCGTGAGTGTGTGTGTGTGTGTGTGTGTGTGTGTGTGTGTGTGTGTGTGTGTGAATCATACCTTGGAAAGCAGTACCAGTCACCTCACTGCTGTCTCCATGGCAACCTCCCCAGCAGCCGCTGGCAGTCGATCACACACGGTCCGCAGCGGCCGTCGTTCTGTGACACTCAGCGTTCGTTGCGCTACACAACACAACACGACTGCTGTCACACATGCGTGTCATTTCAGTGTAATGTGTAGTTTAAGCTTGATTAAACCTTGAAAAGCAGCAAACTGACCACACATCATGCGTTAGCATTCACTCACACACACGCTGATCTGCAGCTCCGCAAACGACACACACGCTCTCCGTAAACAGATAATTATAAACTTCAGCCCCTCGACGTCCCGTCTGATCAGAATCACCTGATGATCCTGAGAGCGTGGTGATCGTGATCAGGTGTGTTTGATCAGAGCCGGAGCTGAGGGACACGGGGCCACTGTTTCACACTTCAAGAGCCTCCAGGAAAGCATGAAATATGTGCAGTGTATGCGTCGCTTACATGTTGTTTTTTAGTTTTAGTGGTTTTACTAGCATGATGTGTAAATTTTGACAAAGTTAGTAATCGATTCATTCACATTAGTCTTTTGCTTAAACTATAATATTGTCTTACATCGTGTGGTTTTAGTTTTTAAACATTGTGCTTTTTTTTTTTTTTTTTTTTTTTAACTAGGGCTGCCATTCAAATATAAGAAATAGTGATCATGCTCTCTAAAACAAATGTAAATTCTGTAATAAGGAAATTTTTCAACAACCAGATCAATTCTAACTTTAACTGTCTGGTAGCACAATAAAGTGATATTCCGTGTCTGACCGCTGACGCTGTTGTTGTTGCTAACAGGTGATGCGGCGGCGCTGAGCTGCAGCATGGCTAACACTCCTCAGATGATGGCGTCCGCGGGGCACCTGTACCATCAGCATCAGCAGCATCATCATCAGCAGCATCAGCATCCGGCGCTGCACGTCTCCGCTTATCCCGGCCAGGGCCATTCCTTCACTACGGCTCCTTTCACAGACAATAACGTTCCCAACTCCAACAGCCTGCCTTGCCTGTACCAGGATTATCAGGTGACTCACTCAGTCCAGTAAAACAGCTCTTTTCTCTGACTGTAGCGACTCTGCTCTAATGACGTGCTTCTGTTTGTGTGTTCAGGGCTGCATGCCTGATGGCGGCCCGCCGGCTATGAGCTCTCTCTCTGGAGACGCAGGCCTGTACCGCGACGCTCCGCAGAAGCTGCAGGGTGAGGTTTCTGTGCCGGGAGGCTCTGGAGGCCAGAGTTCGGTGGATGCGATCTACAGAGCGGTGGTGGACGCCGCTGGCAAAGGCATGCACGTGACCATCACTGCCGGCGCAAGCGGCAGCACACAGGCCAGCCCCGTCCCCGCGCTCCGCGCCATGAGTGCCTTCACCGCCTCCATCGGCCCTCCGCTCGGCCTGCCTCACGCCGTCAGCGCCGTCATTCATGCGCCACGCGGATCCGAGGGCACAAGCCGCCCGCCGCCCAACCGCAGGAGCTCCGAGCAGAACACGCCCGACGGTGCTGACGCCCACGAGTTCTTCCGCTCGCCGCGGCCACACTGGGACGAGCCCAGCCATGCGCCCTGGAGAGGAGAGGAGTTCCTGGAGTGCTCCACACAGGTGCGCAGCAGCAGAGCGGAGAGGAAAGCCCTGATGGAGTGTCCGCCGGACACAGCCTCCGACGCTCAGACGGACGACAGCGCGAGCCTGCGGTTTAGCCACCGCACCAGAGAGCGGCTGGAGCTCAACGGAGCGCTGCCTCGCACCGGATACGGGGAGCCGCTCACTGGAGATGACCAGTCGCCCGGATCCTCCACCAGCTTGGAAGGGCCGCTGCTCAAAGACTACACTCACTTCAACGGGCACTTTAACGGACACTGTGCGCCCAGCCCCTCGGACACCAAGAGCCTCAGCAGCGAGGAGGAGCTGCGGCACCCCGACTCTCCGTCGGCCGAGCTGCTGCACTACAGGCCCCGGGCCTTCAATATGGGCGAGCTGGTCTGGCCGATCAAAGGCTTCCCGCCCTGGCCGAACAAACTGATGGGAGAAGAGCATGGGCGCAATCCCAGCATGCAACTGTCAGAACAGGCCAAGGTAAGAGACGCTGCCTTGTCCTGTCTATATGCCCTTGAAGGTGCCTAACGCAAAAGTCCGTCAGTCTGTTATTATAAAGTGTGTAAATATATTACAGAAGAGTCATGTGTCATGTAGCCGTAGAGCAGCGGTGAACGCTTCAGTGAGATTTGTCTCGTGGTTTTGGTGGCGCGAGTGATGATTTGTGAACTTGTCAGTAGGTGCGTTTACATGTACACTTTTTTGTCATTCCGATTAAAATCATTCCGATTGAAAGATTCGATGAACTGTTTACATGAGACGTTATCTAATCCGATATGGTGTTTACATGTGCCTGTGCTTTCGATTTTAGGATATGCTAATAGCCTACAGTGACAACAAAAACAAGTCACCAGAGGAAAAAACGCCCATATTTACGTTAATATTTTTAATATCTGTTTGCACTTGCTTAGAATAAGCGGTTAATATTTGAATCCTTGCGTTCATTCGGCTCAGTCATATGGCCAGAACGCGATCATAGAAATCATACGCCTCTGTAATGCAGCTGAGATTAATTGTACTCTGATACTACAAAGTTGTACTGTACTTAAATGGAACAAATACACGATTTCTTACCAAGAGTTGCTGAACAATGAATCAAAGGAGCATTGCTTTATCACAATCGTGTTTCGTACAACATTCATGGCGTGAGCACGTATAAATTCAAGCAGATCGGAAATTATGAATCTGTCATCTATACAAATACAAATGACAAAGGCAACTTTTGGTCAAGTTGTTTATTTGAGCTACTTTCACTATCATCACTGTGTTGTTTCTAAGCTGAAAAGCAGAAAATTGCGCTTCATTTCAGATCTGTTTTTCACTCCGGACATGAGAGCAGATAGTCCGTCACACAGCAAGCGTTCTCCTTTCTAATGTGTTTTTAACTGTATAATGGAAATTTTAACTTTATACCTCCACTATTACCCAGTCTCTACTGTAGCGTCGGTGTCCCCAAATCACAGAAGGTACCGTTGCCGACATCACGTTCACGTTCTGACGACCCGACCTCTGGACGTGATGATGTAGACGCAAAGTAATCGGTTTAAAGTGTTTACATGGCAGGATTTTAATTTTGTTCGGTTTATAGAAAGGTTTATCCCACCCCTCTCAACCCGATTACAATTTCATTCGGTTTGGGCATTTTTATTCCGATTGAGGTGTTTATATGGAGCATTTTCATTCGGATTGGACTTTTAAACCGATTACAGTGCTCCATGTAAACGCACCTAGTGATTGTGCGGATTATAAGGGCTTTGAGATCAAAGATTTAAGTCAAATCTTTAAACTGCAGTAGTAAATGTTGCAGTAACAGATCTGCTGTTTGAACTCTTGTTGTTTAGGTGGAACCGGAGCAGCTGAAAACACTAACACAAGACCTTCAGATGCTGGACAGAGCCAGCAAAAAAAACAGGAAGTAAGTTTCTCTGTAACACAGGGATCCTAAAACGCTCACACGCTGGAAAACATCTACAAGAGAAAAAAAGAGATGCTCAAACCAAAAATTCACTCGAGAAGGAAAAAAAAATTGCGAATGTTGAATAGTGTGTCTGAGTGCCAACATGCTGTTAAATAATAAGCCATAAGAGACCAGCACACGACACTACAGCTGATCTGAGATCTGCGTCCCGCCAGACTCCTCTTTATAATGCTCTCAGATTTCCTGATTCTCCCTTCAGCAAACATACCGAATGGGATAATAGTTTCATGGCATTTTATACACTTCAGTGCTCTGTATTTAATGCCTCAAAGTCACATTTCAGCCAATTTCTAGTGTTCCTGTGGCTCAGTGGTAGAGCATTGCGTTAGCAGCGCAAAAGGTTGTGGGTTCAATTCCCAGGGAACACACATACTGATAAAACAAAAATGTATAGCCTGAATGCACTGTAAGTCGCTTTGGATAAAAGCGTCTGCTAAATGCATAAATGTAAATGTAAATGATAGGTTCACAATTGTAAGTTCAATTCACATTTATTTGCGTAGTGCTTTTCACAATACATATGGTTTCAGAGCAGCTCTCCAGAAAATGCATGTTTCTTTGATATAAGGTTATTTGGCCAGGGAAACGTCTTTACTCAGAGTTCTTTAATGGGTTTTTTTTAATGTTTCGTCAGGAATAATCTTACATTTATCAAATACTGAAATGAAAAATCTTATAAAATGTTTGTTATATTGATGAGTTGTTTCTCTCATTTTTTTCAATTCCTACAGTGTTTGTTTCTTTTAATATACTTTGATCCCTGAAAATAGCTATAGATGCTGTTATGACAATAAAATTAAACGAGTAGAATTGGGCCAGGGACCAGGAAGTCTGGAGAAATCTCGTTAATCTCTCTGATCCCCAGTCGATGGCGGTGAGATGTTGAGAGGAAACACTCATCTAGCAACCAAATAATGTCAATAATACATAGACTAAGATAGTACAAGTAATTAATGTCACATTCTTTCATGTTTCTTTCTGAGTGCTTGTGTTTTTGTGCAGCAGTTTGGCTTGACGTCTGTTGTTTTTAGAGGTGCGTTATTAATGCGTCTCGTGTCTCTCTCTTGCAGGGCGGGAAAGCTGAATCATCATTTAGAAGCTGCGATTCATGAGGCCATGAGTGAGTTGGATAAGATGTCTGGAACTGTGAGTTTCTCACACTCGCGCGCACACACACACACACACACACACACACACATCTCATGGAGCTTGTTCTGATTGGATGAAGGGATGATACAGTGAAGCTGTTGTCTGTCGTTCTGCAGGTTCACCAGGATCGTCAAGTCAAACTGCCCAAACCCAAGAGGAGGAAGATCTCCAGATAACAGCAGCGTCAGTGTCTCTCTCTCTCTCTCTCTCTTTGATCGTGGTGCTACACTCTAGCAGACGGCTCATCGTGGCCCCGCCCTCATCCAGTGACTGACAGGTGCTGGATCAGCCAATTAGAAAAGGCAGCAAAAACAACTTGCTGAAGAACTATTTTTTTCTAGTGTACAAGGAAAAATATCAAAAAAGCAAAAAAAAAAAAAAAAAAAAAAAGAAAGAAAGAAAATTACTGCATTTAAGAACACAGACAGTCCAAATATTTCTGATATGTTTTCGATGTGTATATAGACAATACAGAAATTTCATGGTAAAAACATGGGAAGAAATGTAAATACTGTAGGATAATGACATGTACAAGCCAACTCAATGCACACTTTATCTTCAGCTGTACAAAACACAAAGCAGAAATGTCTCGTCGGCCCATAAGGCCCTGCGACATTACAATGAATAAGAGTCAATCTGAGACTTTTCTAAGCTTCAGTTTGAGTTGTATTTTGAGTGTGTGTGTGTGTGTGTGTGTGTGTGTGTGTGTGTCGGAGTGGACTTCACCAGCTCAATGGGTTAGATGTGGGTTGGACTCGAGCTCGTGGGCTTCTATATATAGTTCAGGTCTTCCAGCACTAAACACTAATACATGAATATGTTTATAATTGTCCCGTGTCATTTTGCTGTGTTTTCTGTCTTTATACGGTTAAGTTGGTCTCTTGTTTGTGTTAGACAGCACTGGTTTGTGAGGTTTCTTTGGAGTCGTTCATACTGTAATGGCCAACAAAGAGGAAAACTAAGGGCCTTAAAATGTGTGTTATAAATGATGCATGGACTCCCTGTTTATTTGACATGTTCAGTTAAACTTGGCAATAATACGGCCCTGCGCACAAAGCCTTATACTTGTGTGCACACACACACACACACACACCCTTCAGTATTATTCCGTTAACACAGTGTTTCTTTGCCTTTCAGGTTGCAGTCAGTATTTTTTCTTTTAAAGTTTCACTCATCAAAAAATTAACAGTACTTGTGGAAAATCTTAATTTTGCTGTCCACTTAATGATAGAAGCCTCCAGTCATATCAGAAATGAAATAAAATTAGATTTACTCTACACGAAGAGGCTCAGGGGCCTCATGACATCACATGACCAGCCGAACACCAATCGCTTTATCTCAGTGATGTGGAAAAAGGGAAAACGCTGTCAGTAGCTGCAGACTTTTTTGGCGCTGCATCCACACGTCAGGAGTCAGAATCAGTTGCAAACGGGAACATATCGGCCAGCCGACGTCGGAAACCACCGAGCGGCCGATTCTGGGTGTAATACGGTGGTGATGTTGCATTATGGAAAGACACCGATGAGCTGTAGATGTGTTGAATCTCATACAGACTCAGGAAAGTCCTGCTATCATTCAGATTCAAGTTCTAAAGGGGTTCATGGGAAATGTCACTTCTGAGTGACAAACTGAGAGGAGTTTGTTTTTGTCTTGGTGTCTGTTATACTTTCATGAATCATGATCAGAAGGGTTAGAGAAGTGACTTTAGGGATCATAGACTGGGATATGGAACAGGTCAGAGGTCATTGTCGGTTGTACAGAATCATTGGAGAACACGATGAGACATGGACATCTTCCAGTAACACTAACTCAATATGAAGAGCTGATTAAATTATTTTTGTGCATAAACTCTATAGATACGTGTGGGATTTGCAGCATATTGCTGTGTGAAACACACTCATCGGTTTGCATCCGTTTGAAACTCTAAAGCAGGGCAGATTAAATGCCAGCTATTGGCTGTTTTCTCTCCTTGTCGTCAATCTTCACAGAAATCTCACTACGAAATTAAGTGCAATATTTCCATTCAGTGGAACTGGGAACTATATGGGCGCAGATATCGTTGTAATGGCGTTTCAGAGGAGAAATGTCTCAAGCCCCGATCGGCTCGTGCGTCTCTGCTGGTGAAGTCGGCTCTGATGTCAGTGCAATGCTGCGGCTCTGTGTTCAAAGTCTTACTGTTCAAGGTCAAAACATTTTGTGTTCATGTGGTCAGTGTTGCCCAAAACATTTTCCATTTCAATTCTTGACTCCTTTTCTTTCATTTCCTGTGTGTGTGTGTGTGTGTGTGTGTGTGTGCGCGCGTGCGTGCGTGCGTGTGCGTGTGTGTGTGTGTGTGTACATTTTTATTTTATTCTCTTTGCTTGCTATTTTATGATTGGTATCTGACTGGTATTACAAACCTTTCTGATGTCAATATTTTTTTTCAATACGTATCTGAGTATATATTTTCTCACCAGTATGTACTTTACAGCAGTCGACTTTGTAAAGTATGTTGTGCACTTGATTATGTTTGTTTCTGATAGCTTTGATGTGGCTGTTAGGCTTAGTTTGTTAAAGTCCATAATTTCTTATTGTTTCATTTGATTTTTTAAGATGTCCTAAACAGCAGTTTTGTAAATATTGTGAACATTACAGGTCATGCTGTGATGTGACATTGAAATGATGTTGCACCAATGTTTCAATTAAAAACTGGTCACTAAATCTTGGTCATTAAACTGGCGTTTTTAAAGTAGCTTTATATGATGGATCATCAGAAATGATTGAAAGTATATTTTTGTTTTTTCAAATTCATGTTTTAATACTATTTTCAAATTCACTGTAGATTTCCATTTCATTCAGTTAGTTTCAGCAATGGTTGGTTACATTTTATATTTTATTTTTTGGACAAAATTATTCATGAATTTTAAACTTTTAGTTTTAGAAATTAGAGAATATTAAAATTTTTCTGTTTATATACAGTCCTTTGCTTAGCAGCGATAAAACGGCCTTAAATTCAGAGGCGACCAATAAAATGAGTCGCTGGAAGCAGGTGAATCAGGTCCAGCACTAACTAGTAGCAGCGTGATGGATCAGGTCCAGCACTAACTAGTAGCAGCGTGATGGATCAGTTTTTTTGAAATCTTAAATTGTAGTCTCCTCATCGGAGTATTCACTGTCTATCAATAGATAGCTAACAGAGGGAACTGCTAGAAATTTTGGGTCACTTGTTAATGTTTCCTTGTGATTGTTGATGATCATGTGATGAAGCACCTCATTTTACACAAGATTTCACATGTATAACATTTTCACAAAAGTTTTTTATGGTCTGAAGGTTTCTCCTGTAATTACTGCAAATCTGTCTTTGGATGTTGGAAAAAGGTTGACTAAGATCAACCGAAATGTTTCAGAATCCAGAAAAAAACAAAACTTGTGTCTAGCTGAGATTCTGTAGGCATTTGCACTTGATCACAAACATGTTCATGAGCCACTCATAAGAGAAATACTGAAGCAGAAACTGCTGCTTTGTCCAGCTGTGGTATGATTCTGCCTTAACATAGATCTAGCATCTTTTTTACTTTAAAACGTATATAAAAATTAATCTCTACTTGCAGCACCATATTTTGTGCTAAAAGTACCCTAGCATTTTATTTTTTTACTCTGCAGTGATCAAGTGTGACTGTAAAATTAACGTTTCCTCTTATACCCGATGAAATCCAGCGGTTTATATTTCTTCATCTCTTGGAAAGGCACTAGGGTTTGTGTGAAAAGGGTCCATATGCTGCAGACAGACGGAACGAAACAATAGACCTCAGTCCTGTTGATATGTGGTGTGATTTGAATGATTCATTGACGGACATCGTGTAGTGGATTTGACCAAAATGCTGTTCCAGTCTGGACTGCGCATTGGCACCTGATCAGAAACAAAAAACGTTTTAAATGTGGCTCTACTAGTTACTAAGTTCACATCGGTTTTACATTAGAAATTCAAAGATTGATCACTTGATTGCAAAAGAACTAACAATATCAAAAGTACTACGGTGTTAAATTTCATGACGGTGCCACACAAAGCGAGAGCAGAAGAACGAAGTGCAGAACACTACATACGCATCTACAAAAAAGAAAGCTAAATTGCTTTGCCTGATTAATGTAGGTGATGTATGTATGAATAGTCTGAATGATGTGGAACCAGGCATAAATTTCAATTCACATGTATTTGAATAGTGCTTTTTACAACACACATTGTTTCAAAGTTGCTTTACAGTTTAACCGATTACAATCAAGAAACCAGAAAAAAATCCTTGATGAGGTATTAGAGAAAAACCTTGTTTCTGAGCTTCAAACATCATCAGGAAGGCTATTCCAGAGTCTAGGAGCCAAATTAGAGAAAGCTTTATATAGTGGACTTCGATCTCCTCTGTACTATCAATTGTCCAGAATGTTGTGACCTTATAGAGTGTGATGGGTTGTAGTGCAGTAGAAGATCAGTTATAAACAAAGCAGCCAGACCATTTAGGGTATTGTATGTATAAGTATTATTTATTTAGAAAAATATTATTTAATATCAATCCAGAACTTAACAGTTATCCAAAGTAAACGATGCAATCGGGGTGATATGAATGAATGAATGAATGAATGATGCATTTATATAGCTCTTTATTGTGCATTGTACACCCAAAGCGCTTTACAATCATGTGGTGGGGGGGGGCATTCTCTCCTCAACCACCAGCAGTGTGCAGCATCCACTTGGATATATGATTATATTTTCTTGACCTGGTAAGAATGCCAGCTTGTTTACTGAGGATGCAGGAAAACCACCTAATATTTCATTACAGTAATCCAGTCTAGATGCACGAACAGGCTTTTCGAATGGTTGTCATCCAGTTTGATCTGTGACAGAAAATCATTAAGGTCTGAAAAAGACTGTTCTGTAGTTTTTCATTAGTCACTTTAAATTATTAAACGTTTGTTCATTAAAGATGTTTGTCAGTGTATTTGTTTTGATCACACTTTAGCATCGTCGTTGCCAAACTACATGGATCAAAAACTGTGTTTTTGCAACTATAAGTGCTTGTTTGCACATGACCATTGTTTAAAAATTATGAATTAACTTTGCTCTTAGGAAGAACAGCACACTGTTAAAAAATGGAGCAAGTATTTTCCAAACTGACTCTAGAAAACATTTTCAGAGGAAACTACTATTAAGGAACAAAAACAATACTAACACTTGGAAAACAAATATGATATTTTACAATCACCGTAAAGCTACGTGTCACCTCAGTGTTCATAAACGCTTCTTACTAGACTTCCGATACATTAGGCATCTGTCATGAAACAATAACGGAACATATTGTGATGAATCATTGATAAATCAGTTCTTAAGACTCTCGAGCAGAGAAGCGCGCCGCCTGCAGGACAAGCCGAGCACTGCAGGTCCAGGCGGGGAGGGGAGAATCAAGCCGATTAACGGTGGAAAAACGCAGCTTTGTCTGTTTACATCGGTGTTTTCTAGGTAGATGTCTGTTATAGCTGATTTACAGAGGCAGTATTTCGTAAGCTTCATGAATAAACCCGATGGCGACCGAATGCAACCAAGAAGCGATTTTATATTTCATAAAGGAGAGAGGAGGTCGCGTGAAAAACGTGGATTTAATGGATCATTTTCGTGCGACAATGCCCAAAGATCCTAAATTAAAACAAGTGGCAAAGGAAGACTTTAAACGGTACGTAGACAGCGTGGCTTACGTTAAAGAGGAAAATGGCGAGAAATACGTTTGCCTTAAAAAGAAATTTAGGAAACCATCAGGTTCAAGCGAGAAGAGTGACAGAAAGAGTCCAGCTGAGGAGCGCAAATCCCGCGGAGAGCCCAGAAACCGCGTGTCCTCCGAGGCCCGTGCAGGAGCAGAAGGGATGTTACCTGGCTCAGGTTACGGAACTGGTAATGCAGGAGGTGCACAATCACAGCCGGATATTTCTGTCAGATTTCCAGAGGGTGTAAACAGCAGAACAGAATCTGAACTCATGGGGAATTCAAGAAGCAGCACGATGGAGGACAAACCTGCTGCAAATATGAAAATAAATCAAGCACAGGCGGCAGAGAAAGGTCCAAGACCCGAGATATCGGCGTGTAATTCGGTATGTTTACAGAGAGATCCGACTCACAGTTCTGAAGTGAAAGACGAATCACAGGAAGAGGCTGGGAAAGAAAACAGACCTCAGCGCCCGAGACTTCGGCAGATCGATGATTTGACAGATGAAGAGCAGCCGGACTCCATCAGCAACACTCCGAAGAACAGCCGCAAACACGTGAACAGTTCACCGCAGGCGCTCTGGGGCAGATGCAGAGACGGTCCGCGGGGCGACAGCGACTGTGAGGCGGCCGCGGCGACGCTCGAGCCGCTGGAGCACGAGTGGATGATGTGCGCGTCTGACGGACACTGGGAGAGCCTCCAGCGCCTGCTCCTCACAGACCCCAGCCTCCTCACGAGGAGGGACTTCGTGACGGGATTCACCTGCCTGCACTGGGCTGCGAAGCTCGGCAAACACGAGCTGATTGTAATGCTTGTCAACTTTGCCAAAGAGCATCAAGTCGCTGTGAACGTCGACGCGCGTTCCAGCGCGGGATACACGCCTCTGCATCTGGCTGCGATGCACAGTCATCTCGAGGTCGTCAAATTGTTAGTCGGAGCGTTTGACGCCGACGTGGAGGTGCGGGATTACAGCGGGAGAAAAGCGTGTCAGTACCTGAAGAGCGACATTTCGCAAAACATCCTGGACATCGCGGGCGCGTGCGTGGAGTCTGACGCAGACAGCGTGGATGCTGGAGACGCGACGCGCTGGAGATTGTCGAGAGTTATTCAGTCTAACTTCAGGCCTCTGAAAACTCAGAACTGCGGCGAAGAGGACTTAACCAAACACAAATCTCTCCGCAGGAAATCTTCCTTTACTAAAATGAAACCCAGTCTCAATAAAATCCGCATGAGGTCGCAGATAGTTCACAGCACTTCTCTCCTTGACAGATTTGAGAAAGATACTACAGAAGAGTCTCCAAACCTCTTAAGACCCAAATCAAACCTCTTTGGATGAATATCTGCAGCTTTCAAATACATTTGACACTTTTGTTTATCTCTTGCACAAAATGTGTTTTATAGTCTTCCAAAACACAACCATGGTGTGATATTATTTCTCTTCCTTCAGGTGTTGTGAAGATAATAGCTGAACACAACGTACAGTATGTAAAACCTTTCTTTTAAGGGAGGCTGTAAAGTCTTTTGAATTCTGAATAAAGCCGAGTTACAGACAACTGACTTTAGTTTAGAAGAAACACTGTTACATTTTTATTTATTTTTTTTGTCCTGAATTACTGGTTTTGTTTTGTTAAACTAAATTGTTTGTAAATAACACCCACTGACATTAGAAGAGTAGCTGTTACTTACTGTTGAGTGTCCTGAAAATAGTGGACTTGTGTTCATATATCTATTCTATGTCTTCATGTATTTGCGTGTGGGTTCTCTGGGGCTTTTCCAGCAAGTGATTTGTGATGCATAATTTGGTCCCACTTTATATCAGGTGGCCTTAACTACTGTGTACTTACATTTGAATTAATCATTTGATACAATGCACTTACTGTGTACATACATGTTTTACATTGTACTTATATTTTTAAAAATACCTATATGTGATTACATCTGTAATTAATTTCTGTAATTACATTTATAATTACACTGTTGACCCATCCCTTACACCTTAACCCACCCTTAAACCCACCCAGACCACCAAACCTGCCCCTAACCTCCCCGTATCCCCTCAATAGCAGCAATAGTGTTTTGCAGTACAGTATGAACACAATAAGTACATTGTACTTATTTTTTGATGTAAGTACATAGTAGTTAAGGCCACCTAATATAAAGTGTAACCCATAATTTTTTTACAGTAAATAGTTTTGAAATACAACTCACCCACCAGACAGATCTGATGCTTAAAGGACCTTTAACATTTTTTGCTGATATGTGAGTAAAGTGAATATCGTATGTAATAATCAAATAGTAGAGTATTTCCTGCACTTTTGATTTTTAGTGTTCTGAAGACCTCTGCTGTCATGCACTTGCAGGCTTTATTTCACAGAAGAATATTGTGATCAGTGACACCTTTGCCAAAATCATTGAAATATAACGATGGAAACTCGAATACTGGATGTACTGTGTTCATGATCATTTTAAGATATGATATTCAAGGGCTGTGGAACAATGTTTATTATTTATTGTTTAATTATTTTTATATTTCTTTAAAGTGGTCATGACATAAAGATTCATGTTTTTCTTGCTCCTTGAGATATAGTGTTATATTGTACTAAATCTGTATATTTCAGAATTTAAAATTTTCTCCTCCCAGCAAAAAGTATGTATTTATACTAACCTGCAAAAAATAACCCATTCTATATTTGCATTACATTGCCGCCTCTCTTTATCGCCTGCGTATCTCGCATACGGATGGAGCAGGACAAACACTGTCCTCACAGACTGAAAGAACATTGGATCATACTCGTTTGGGGCATATACATTTAGTATGGATACTTCGTTTCCTCCAGCAGTCCCAACCACCATGACATAACGACCTGATTTGTCCTGTATCACCTTCTCTGCATTAAAAGCCAAGTTTCTGTTGATTAAAATAGCCACCCCTCTTTTTTTCCCATTTGAGGCACTATATACTAAATTAACCCAGTCCCTTCTTAATTTTATATGCTCATTCTCTGATAAGTGGGTTTCTTGTAATAATGCAATTGAGCATTGCATTTTTTTGAGCTGATTGAATATTTTCTTCCTTTTGATAGGATGGTTTAATCACGGACATTATAGCTTACTATAATCAATTTATCCATGTGGATAACAGTATCCCATGATTTTGACCTTTTTAGACATTACTTTTCCAAATGTAGATCCATACCCGTGTTTACAAAGCATCTTATGTGACTGCTTAATTGTAAGAATAACATATAACTCCCACCATTGTGGAGAACAAGATCTCACAAATAGAACAAGAAAAAAATAAACAACTTCCAAAAACCCGACTGTTCTAACAAGCATAAACTCAGTCTCAACAAGGACAGAGAGTTGTGACCGATCTCTCTGGGGATGTGCACACAGTGCTGTTGCAACTATCGTATAGCTTACGCATGATAAGTTGCCTGTAATATGGCCTAGTGTAAACGTTGAGGAAAAAAAAAAAGGGAAAAAATATAAAAACCGCTCTACTGAGGAGAACCCATCCTCTCTTATTAGTTATCTTTAAATAATAAAACTAGCCAAACATGTGTTACAGGATAACTTAAATGGTTTTTTTTTTTTTTTTTTTTTATAAATCACTAACTTACTCAGTTCAGAAATGTTTCATTTGTTCATCGAAGGCCACCATGGAGAATGCTCTTCAAGTCCGCGTTGGTCATTGAATTCGCTCTGTTTGACGTTGAAGCCTCGGTCCATTTGTTTTTCAAAAGTTCCGCCTGTAGTGTCTCTCGTTCGTTCAATTGAACCTGGATACCCAGCTCTCCGAGCGTTGCATCCGCGTCTGCGAGGGTCGTGAAGGTCTTCGTTCCAGATTTCAGGTGAATTTTCAGCTTGGCAGGAAATGGCGATTGAGCTTTGATGTTCTTCTCCTTAAGCAATTTCATCACGTCTCTTACTTGCTTGCGTTTCTTCTGGATGTCTGACGTGTAGTCCTGGTCAAAGAAAATCCTCTGTCCGTTATATGGCACTCCTCCGCGATGTTTCCATGCTTCTTGGATTACCGTCGGGGGGCTCGCTGCGTCTTTCGGTTTCATAGTCAGCGAGCGGTGTGCTCTCTCTATATTTAATTTGAGCTCTTCTGGTAATGTCAGTGAGGTTCGGATGAGATCATTTACGAAACTCAGCATGTCTTTGTTGGTTTCTTCGTCTTCTTTCACGCCGTATATGCGGACGTTATTCCGTCTTGCTCTGGACTCTAGGTCTTCACATTTTGCAGACAAGCTGGCATCTCTTTGTAGGAAGTAATGAAGGGCTCGCTCGTTTCTTTGCGATTTATCTTCTGCATCACTCAGCCTCTGTTCGTATTCAGACACACGCTGTTCTAATTTCGTCATCCTTTCGTCTACTTCGGCTAGTGCGGCTTCTACTCTTGCTAAGGAGTCTTTAGTGTCTTTAGAGGCTTCAGCGTGCTCCTTTCTTAGTATTCGCAGCTCGGCTAGCACTGCCGCCATGTGCTCTTCTCCTCCCTCGTCCTTTGGGTTCAGTTGTTCTTCTTTTTTCGACGATTTACCCTTCTTATCTGTATCTTTTCGATTGCAGGCCATTTCGATTGCTTATTGTGAGTATTTTTTGCAGAAAATAAGGTTTGTAATTAAGGTTTGGCTAGTTTTTACAAATTCTCCTCTGGGAGCTTAAAAATCAGGCTGCCGCCACAACCATGACGTCACAGGAAGTCCGAAAATACCATTTTAAATGCAAATCTGTTCGATTCGTAGTTTTCATTTAACAAATATGATTTGTATAACTAAAGAAAGTATTATTTTTTATTAAAATTATAACTGTAAATATCTTCTATTTAAAACATCATCAAAAAAGAAAAATAACTTTATTTTTCCTATTTTCCAGTGAAACTTTGTGTACAAATTTGACAAGAGACAAGCATCCATAATCTTAAATAAGAGCACTAGTAGAAAAAAAAGAAATAGAAATGGAAAGAAAGTGTTCAGCAGCCTATCATAGCAGAATGACAATAAAGCTCGCTTGAACTTTAAGTAACTTAGATCATGTGTTGCAGGAGTCTGTGATCATTTACGAGTTTTTTTATCAACAGAGCGCAACAAATAATTTGGACCCTCCAAAAGCCTTGATCAAACATTGCTTTTCTTTGTCTTGTATAATTAAATGTAATGCCATTCACGAAAAGGGTAAATGTAATGCGTTTTTACACTCATTCATTTTACACATCCAGGCCCATAGCCAGCTATGAGGTCCAGACCTCCGTAAATGTTTCATGTTCAAAAATAAAATTTGAAAACCTTATGAAAAATTATTTAAAATCATGTCGCCAAATAAATTCATGTGGCTGACTCGCAGCAGCTGCGAAACGCAGGAGTGGCAAGTGCAGCCTCCATTCTGCTCCGCCATGTTGCCAAATCTAGTTATTTTAAGCGTCGCTGGACTTGTTTTAATACTTAATGTAACAGCGTTAATAAAGTAATTAGGGCATTAATAAAGTGGGAGGATGAAGGTGGAGGTTAGAGATTCTGTTTCCTATTTGCAAAATACAAGATTTAAACTTATTTTGGTGCATTTTTTAGGAGATGGGTTGTGTTTGTTTTTTATAGCAATATCTGGCAACAGTGCTTCTCTGGCACTGACAGGCAGCAATCAAAAAAGTATAGTTTATTGCTGAGGAGACCACATTTGTTAGACAAACACAATGATCACCATGATATTATCCGTACGAAACTGTGTCAAACGCTATCAAAGCAATTATTATTGCACAAATCTTAACAACCGCAGACCTCACTAATGTAGTGCTGTTCCAAAAAACATGTGATTGTGTCTGCCGAATATTTTTTCTGTTATTCGGATAAATCCGTTATTCGTTTTGAAGCCATTATCCGTGCCTTTCCGAATAAGGTATTCGGCTTTGGGCACATCCCTATTTGTGTGTGTTCACTCAGATGGATCAAACAGAGGCTGTTCTGTAATTTCAGCGCTCTCAGCGCTCCAGTACACTCTACTGGCACATGGTCCACCTTCATGGGAAAATCTCCCTGAATCATCAGCACGGACCTTTTGTCTGAGGCCTCAGATCCACAAACACAAACATTTATTTGGCATGTGAATAAGACTGATCTCAACTGACGGTCATTGATCATAATACAATCAGTTTTATATCACATTTCTGTTGATGAATGACCTTTTTTAAATTTATGTAGCACTTTATACAATGTAGATTGTTTCAAAACAGCTTCACAGTGGGAAACATGAAAATAACCGAGTTAATGTTACATAATTCATCAATTATGAAACAAATTCAGTTTCACTGTAAAACATCTCTACAGAAGACAATAGTGTCATTATTCAGCTCAGTTTGTTTCCATGTTTTCATTAACAACAGTGTTAATGTTGCGAAGTTCATCTGTTATGAAAGAAATTTGATTTGGCTATAAAGTCAATGGCTACCATAAACAGTTTTGTTCCTAACATTCTTCAAATTATCTTCTTTGTTTTCAGTAGAAGAAAGAAACTCATACAGGTTTGGAACAACTCGAGAGTGTGTAAATGATGACAGAATTTCTTTTTTGGGTGGACTGTCTCTTTAAGGAAGTGTGCTGATAGTTCATAACCAGTGTTGGGGGTAATGCATTACAAGTAACGCAAGTTACCTAATAAGATCACTTTTTTCAAGTAACTAGTAAAGTAACACATTATTTTTTAATTTAGAAGGAAATATCTGAGTTACTTTTTCAAATAAGTAACACCAGTTACTTAGTTTCCATGTCCTGACTGACAGCTCTGGTGTTGCCATGTTGAGAGAAATCAAGAGTAAGTGCAGAGCGTTGTGTGTGAACATGATCTTACTGTAGTTCTAGACTAAATATGAACATGCATTTACTCATCTCACACACAAAAACAGATTCAGTATTCCTCAAAATGAATAAAAACAGTCAAATGCAAACTCAGGATATGATACCAACCTTCAATAATCAAATATTTTAAATATACATTATGTATTTAATCCCATTTTATTAACTAGTGTCTTAGCTGTTAACCTTCGATGATGCAATTCAACCATATCAATAAGCAAATATGACTTTAGATAATCATGACATTTGGGTTTCATTTCGTTTTTTTTTTTTTTTTATTGCTGAAGAGTGTTGAACATTTTTTTTGTGCGCTCTGCTGTACAGATGTGAATTTACATTTCCTTCAGCCTCAGGCTTATTCATTTCACTTTTGGTGTGAAAGGGCTTTAACATCTGCCAAAAATAGAATGTTATATATTAAAAACAGACAAGCAAGCCCTGCCCAGATTTAAAAAGTAATGCAAAAGTGACGTAACACATTACTTTCCATAAAAGGTAACTAAGTAACTGTCTGTCCTGTGTTCCTGTGTCTTGTGTGTTTCCCTCCCTCCTGTGCCCGTATTTGGTTAGTTTCCTGTTCCTGTCCTTATTGTTTCATTATTAGTTCATTTGTAGTCAGTTGTGTGTGTTTTATGATCTCGTTTAGTTCAGTATTTATAGTGTTCTGCCCCTTGTTTCCTGTCTGGTATTAACGTAGATGTCCTGTTTCTTGTGAGTCCCTGACTGTCTTGTGTTACCCTTTTTGCATTTAATTAAAGACTGTTATTTTGAAGTTTACCTCTCGTCTCCTTGCTTCCCTTGTGTGTGCGCTTATCATGACAGTAACGTAATTAGTTACTTTTTTTTATGAAGTTATGCAATGTTGTAATGCATTACTTTTAAATGTAACTTTCCCCAACACTTTTAATATCCTGCTGAAATCCCCCAAAAAAGCGGAACGAGTACAGAAAACTTTGGAGAATCTCTATGGAGTTTTAGCTCTATAAATGCTTGAACTATTTTCCAAACATTTTTTTCCCACCATTATGCTGAAATCATCAATAATTAGTGGTTTTAATGATGGGTTAGGGATGACGGAGTCAGTGTTAAATGATTTGAATGTTCTCCATGTTTTTCCCACCTTGTATTATTCTATAATTAAAAAATTAAAAAATTAAATACAACACAATAGTCAGGCTGAGGCTGATTTAAACTTTACCATTTTTGTGATGAAGCAAGTGTGAATAATGTGCAAATTTATATATATTTTTTCTACTTTATATTGTACTTCCATCCCACACCACTACATGTGATTTGGGTATGAGGGGTACTGTACTTCTTATTGTGTTGATAATGGATTAAATAAATAATACAACTTTTAAAACCATTCAGGTCCAAACTGCGTTTGAGGCAGAATAGTTTTTGTTGTTGGAAGCCTGTGATAGACACAGAAATTAACAGAAAAATCCTCTTGCTTGTTCATCAGCTTTGACTATTTGAATAACAAAAAGCTACAGCACAGCTTATCAAGTATAAAAGCGGCAGCGGTTCATCATTCCTGCACAGAACCAGCCATGAACAAGGTAAGCACTGAAAACATTTCTGCACAATACTAAACAATACAACATAATGCTGTATAATTACTGATTCTTGTATTAAAACAATGACAGCATTACTAGCTTGTCTTCATTAGTGTCTTTGATACAATGTGAAAGACTTGACTTTGTGCTTCATGTAGATTATATTCTACGAGGACAGAAACTTCCAAGGTCGCTCCTATGAGACCGGCAATGACTGCCCTGAGCTCAGCTCCTATCTGAGCCGCTGCAACTCTTGCAGGGTGGAGAGCGGCTGCTTTATGGTATATGATCGCTCCAATTTCATTGGAAACCAGTTTTTTGTGCGAAGGGGTGATTACTCCGACTGCACGCAAATGGGCTTGAGTGACTCGATTAGATCCTGCCGTACAATTCCTCAGGTATGGCACTCCGTTCTTATCAGTGACTAACTCTGCTTCTCTTATTGATATGTACTGCCACACAATTACATGACCAATGATTCGAGAAAAGGCTTTCGATTGCAGAAGCATGTCATTAGAACTGTACTTACCGACTTTAGTGTGGCACTCTCACTAGTCTTTATTTCAAAAACAGCACAGAGGACCCTTCAGGATGAGGATCTACGAGAGAGAGAATTTTGGTGGTATGATGTATGAGATGACGGATGACTGTGAGTCCATGAGGGATCGTTATTGTATGTCTGACATGCGGTCCTGCCACGTGATGGATGGCCACTGGCTGCTATATGAACAGCCCCACTACAGAGGCAGAATGATGTACCTGAGACCTGGAGAGTACAGGAGCTTCAGAGACATGGGCCACGGCTTCAGATTCAGCTCCATCCGCAGAATCATGGACCCCTGCAATTAATAATGATGAATCATTACTGATTTGGATGTTAATTAAATGACCTTCATAATTACTTTCTATTCATTTTGCTGTGTTTGTTACATTTAAAAATAATTAAGTAAAAGTCTCGACTTGGCTTAACATAAAATAATTGATACATGGCTGCTATGACTATAAGAAGTTAAGAAAACACTGATTAAAATGCTATGTTTTTACAATGCTTCATGCAAACAACTTAGACACAATGACCAAAAATGTGATCTTAAAAAATTCAATTTTTTTTTTTTTACCATCAAATTTATTTATTTTTTTGTAGAAGGAATGGTCACATGTGGCTGATTTCTTCCAGAAAGGATGAGGGGCTAATAGAGCATTATCAGTATGAATACCATTACTGTAACTCATTTCTGATTGAAGAAGCCATGTTGCAGCTGCTCCTCTATGCAGCCGTCCCCACTTTCCCCTACGTGTACCTATTTATCTAATTCCAGCACACAAAAACAGTAAAAGTTAACATATGTTGCCCTGGTAATCAGAATAGCCTAATGCTGAAATTATTTTATTGCAGTACAATAATTTATGAATCAAAAAGTGTCATATACAAGTAATATTCCCAACCTTTTCACACTGGTCATGGGTCTTTCCAATTTTTAACTTGAACATAAATTGTAAAAATTTTATAAAGTCAGTTGAGTTTGGCTAGTGTGTTTTACTTCCCAAAATTCAATCAAAACCAGCCCATTTTAGGACCGAATCTGACCACTTGCTGCAACCTGTTGGAAAACCAGAACAAATCCCTGGCTGGTAGGTCACTTGACAGTAAAAACATGGCAAATGCAGTACACCCAGATGAAATTCATACTACACAGAGTCATAATATATAGAACATACTTTTTTATCTATTCTTTTTAGTGGTTGCAAAGTAATTACTTATTCAAAGTATGTACCTACTCAAAAGAGTATGCTTTTTGTGATGCTGCCCTGGAATTAACTTTTATAACTTTGCTGTGGTGCATCATGGGAGGTGGGAGAAATTATGTGTGGAGGAGAAAGGGGATTTTTGTTCTTTTAATACTAAAACACTTGAACTATGTGCACATGGGTGTTAAATAATAAGGTAGCACATTAACTCAAAAGGGAAATGTATATAAATAATTAAAATTAATTATAATTAAAATTATTTGTATCAGCTGCCAGTCGTAACTGTAGCAGAATTAAATTGCCATCAACTAATCTGTTCGTCCAACGAACATTCAGTGTAATTTCATATCAATTCTAAGAAAGGACATTTTTGTGGCCACAGAAAATAACTTTCTTACAGTACTAATGCATTAGAGCATGTAGCTAGATCGGAAACGTAAAAGTGACATTATTCACAAGCAGCGACAAGACCAGAAACTGATGTAATTTGTGCAAAAAGTTTGTTAACTAAGCACTAACACACATAACTAATCTAAACAAACAAACATACAATCACTCATACATGGGGAAGGGCAAGTGAGACTGGATGAATGAAACCATTAGAGAAACCAGAAAATGCAACTATGGAAAAGCAGTCAGTTAACCTTTGAGTGAAACCATCAGTGCCGTTTTACAACGGGGTCTACAGCTTATAATAAACCTCTGTTTCGTTTAGTTAAATGTACAGTACTTGACTTTCCTTGGTTGTTGACTGAGCGTCTGGATGCAGTCTCGGATGAAAGTCTTGACGGTTTCAAGGTTTGGACTTGCGATCCTATCCTTTCGGGTTTGAAGAGTGATGAACTCCAAAGATGTTCTGACTCGGTGGTGAGAGAAGAGCGCAGAGCTCATGAGACATCAGCTGAAATCCGAGCATCTTTGGTGAATGAAAAAACAAGGCCGCAGCCTGGCACAAACTTAGCTCTATGAGTTCTATGATGATGAGTTCTAGGAGATGGGGGTTGAAGAACCACTGTACTGTAGATATACATTTTTGGAGGGAAAGTTCACGACTCTTTGTCTTCGAGCATGGTATTTTGCATATGTAATAAGATTGGGTGTTGATGCAAAACTACTAAAGATTCTTAGAACACTAATATGTTACATAGGTATCAACATATAATAGACACTCATTTAGATCATCAAAATATGAATTCATAGAGACCAAACATGGTATAGGTGAGATTATATTTTTTTTACGTAGTAGTAGTTAAAATATATTTAGTAAATCTCAACTTAAACATTAATGTAATCAAATTAAATATAAAACCAAAGCTATTTGCCACTGCCAGAGCATTAACGTTTTTATAGAAAATATTTTCTAGCTTGTTATAGAAAAACAAGTTATGTGTGCGGGATGTAGGAGAATAAGGGTGTACTCACCAGTGGTGGACAAAGTACACAAATCAAGTACTTGAGTAAAAGTACAGATACATATAATAAATATTACTCCAGTAAAAGTACTGCTTTTTCAATTTTACTTGAGTGAAAGTACAAAAGTACTCCATTTTTTATGTACCTAAGTTAAAAAGTACTGATAGATACTTTTTTATATATTTATATTATTATATATATATACAATTTTATATAGGCTACTTAATTAAATTTTATATTAGCACATATTTTTTATAATCCTACTGCTCAAAATACTTGGGATTTTCTCAAAATAACCACTATATGGAGTCAAGATATATTTTTGTTGTTGATATGGACTACATTGACGAGAGTGATGTAGTAATGTTCACTATGACGCTTACATTGTAATGTACCTGAGAGAAAACAGATTTGACCACCCAATTTTCACCAGTAAGAAAAAGTGTTTTAAAGGGGTCATATGATGCTTTTTTTAAAGATCATTATTTTGTGTATTTTTTGTGTAACAGAATATGTTGACATGCTTTAATGTAAAAAAAAAAAAAAACACATTATTTTTCAAATACTGTACATTATTGTAGTTCCTCTATGCCCCGCCTCTCTCAAGCATGTCGTTTTCTACAAAGCCCCTCCTTCCAACAAGCACAGTCTGCTCTGATTGGCCAGCTGACCCAGTGCATCGTGACCCCTTACCATAATCACGAGTTTCAGCTTTCAAAGTAAATATGAAGACAGTTAATAATGTCCTTAGTTTTACCATCAGTTCAAGCCCGAAGGGGAAC
>NC_081160.1:9255-19708 GCF_012432095.1 Onychostoma macrolepis | reverse complement strand
TAGGTTTATATTGTCTTACTCCATTGTTGTATGCCTGTATTTATGTAGCACCGTGGTCCTGTGAGGCACGACATTTCGTTCCACTGTATGCCCTGCATGTAGCGGAATGACAATAAAGCTCAACTTGAACTTGAACTTGAACTTGACTTGAAATAGTACAATGACAAATTTACCTAGCCTATATTAAACTGTGTTTTACCCACATTTAACACACAAATAGGCTAAATATGGTTTTAGTTTGTGGTTTATTATCTTATTAATTAAAACACATTAAAAAAAATAGTAGCTACAATGGCATATTTGCATATATTAAACATCTAACTTTTATTAGCAAAATGAATAAGATGGATATAGCCTTCTTTTGTAACCCAAATAAATAAGGTCTTTTCCCTTATTTAAAACGTTTGTGGTTCATTGTTATTTTTTTGAAAGAAAACCCAGCAACAATACACTCATTTATATTAAACGAAGAAATATAAATTGTATTAACAAAAGTAGCGCCATCGTAGTGTCAGACTTTCACGCATCACTCGTCACGTGAACCCCACAAAGAAACCTTTCCCACTCAAAATTGGCACCTCTGGATTGGTCAGTCCAGCAGAGATGGGTGTGACAGGTAGGGAGGTTAAAAGATCGTTATACCCAAACTCAAGCCCTTTGAGACAGACAATCTCCAAAGCTCATGCCTATTTTTTCTTCAAAAATGTTATGTTCAAGTAACTTTGTCAGTTCCCTTTGGACCTTGGATCTGTGGGTCTTTGGAGGAACCTGATGAAAGCTTCCAGTTGACTTCTAAGAAACTAAGAATCTCCATTCTCTACACGCATCCAGACCTCGTTCAGCCACAAAGCCAGTCCAAGTAACCATTTATCAACTACTTGGAGGCGTCATCTAAGTTTTGACCCCTTTTATTAAAGTGATTTTGATTCTCTGATGGTTCTCATTAGGTTGTGGTTCACTGATTTTAAATACTGCCATTCTTTGTTCTTCTCTCTCTTTCCTTTCCTTTATTGTGTGCGTACGTGTTTTTCTTAGTTTAGTTGTATGTTGCTTGTAGTTTGTTTATTAAACCCTTTATAATTAAGACTGATTGTCTCTGTGTTTGGTGCTCACAGTTCAGAGCCACTGAAATGTTGATCTTGCTATTTGCTGTTACTGCTCGTACTACAGCATGAAACCTATTCTTTCTTGGTCAGGAATAGAAACTTTCCTAGAGTTGATCAATTATTATACGGTCTGCTCCGTGGACGAACAGACTAAATAACTGTAACATTAATTCTGCTACAGTTCATTCTGAAAGCTGATCTAAATATTTATAATTGTAGTTATAATAAATTAAACATATTTCCCTTTTGAGCTAATTTGCTACAAAACACAGACAGCAGAGTGACACAAACAGAGAAAATTTCCAGTGCTGCTGGACTATACATGTATAGCATATTTAAAGGGGTCATCGGATGCCCATTTTACACAAGTTGATATGATTCTTTAGGGTCTTAATGAAAAGTCTATAACATACTTTGATTAAAATTTCTCCATGGTAGTGTAAAAAAACACCTTCTTTATCCTGTCAAAATCAGCTCTGTTTACAGCAAGCTGTTCTAGTCCATGTTGCTTTAAATGCTAATGAGCTCTGCTGACTCCGCCCCTCTCTTCTGTGGAGTGATGAGCAGACCATAGATATGTGTAGCTTCCAAGCGGCAACTTCCCGCACTCTCGTGAAACCAACGCGGAAGTGACTAAAACTGCAATTCATCGACTGGCCGCTAGAGGCTGGCTCCAAAAGGGAGTCAGTCCCATAGACTCCCCATGTTAAAATGCCCAACTTTACAGCAGAAACAAATATGTTTACAGCCTGGTACAAAAAGTGGTTTTGGTCTATATATCTAATTTTGCCCTTCGTGAAAACTGTGAGGAGGGTGAATTTTTTTATAACTCATCCGTTTAAATTATATTACGCCTTAAAATTCTGTATAATTAAGGGCTTGAGTGACAGGTGGATTGCCGCTCTGCTCCAGAGTGTGAAACTCGTTAGTGTGAAACTTAGAAAACTGGCTTTAAAGATTTTTATTTGTACAGAAAAAAATAATTATAGATAGGACACTGGAAATCTGGCAATGAGATGTTTTAATGAAAATGATCTCAAACTTGATTTTTACCGCTATATTGATATTGTACTCTGCTTTTGCACTGTCTGCAAAAAGTGAGATGTCACGCCAAGGCAAAAGGCAGTAACTTCCACATTATACAGGGTGCTGATCACCATTTACAGAATCATTATAGTAACATCTGTATACAATCTAGTGATCACTGGCCAGGCTATAACATCTAGTAATGTGATTTTTTAAAAAATTTTCTGACCATAACAACAAGACAAAAAGTTAAACGTTAGTGGATACCGTTTTGCAACCAATTTATTTGCAATGTTCGCTAACATTAAAGGATAAAAGACATACTTCGCCTATTGTCTTCACATCGAACTGAATTAAAATAGCTTAACCTATAAGAACGACTTGTGGATTGATGTGAACGCCAGCAGGGATAATGCTCCGAATGATTGTGAATTAAACATCTCCGATGGAGTTCATTGCAATGGATTTTATCGACTTACAAGAAAAGGAAGGAAACGGATTTAATTGCGATTATTGATGTTATGTGTGATACGCAGTCACGGCATTTTAAGTCCTCACGTACAGAAGTGTGCAGCCCCAGACTGACAGCTGGCATGGAGTGAACAATCTGCTTTATAAAAAAAATACTTTAAAGATTATTTACGATTAATTATTATTGCCAAGTTATCTAGTCATTATTGCTTACAGTGCTTTGTTATATGGAGCAGTTTGTTAGATCGCGATCTAATTTGTTTGTTTAATGAAGTGCCGACAGATGTATAAACATACACAAGTCACACCGTAATTTAAACGCGGTAGACTTTAAAGGACAGTAAAACAAAGGCAGAATACCGTATAACTCCAGGCCGGCACAGTATTGACGAACGAATGCAAACAAATGCAGTGCACCGTAACTTAATTTGAGGTTTCCCAAACAAAGTCAAAGAGCGGTAACTGATGTTATACTGTGTTCTGCCTTGGTTTCTCCGGGGCTTTTCTCCATGATACTTAAACACATGATAAAGGAGGTCATTAATGTCCCAAAATGATCAATAACTCATTTTCGACCAAAAACGAAGTTATGGTGTTTTGTCTTTGCACTGCAGCACTGCTGTCACTATAGACGGCCGTGGTTTCAGCTCAGCTTCACCCACGTCCCGCCTTTTTGCCCATTTTCGATTATCCGGGAGTGACGCGCTGCCAAGATGGCGGCGGTCGGCTCCGCCCACTTTAGGCTTCAAAAATGATCTTCAGAAACTCTTCAGTGACGTCACGGACACTACGTCCATTTTATTTTATTTTTTTTGTCTATGGTAGATTCCCTATTGGACCGCTCCAGATACGTTGACGCGTCAGCCATCTCGCATTCACCATAATAATCAATAAATATTCAAAGATGTACAAGCGTATAACTTGCTGTTGTAGACGCACACAGTCAATGCGCTCAAAGATTCGCAGACCGTTCCAAAAATGGCGGATGGCTTATGTATCACGGCCCATAGAAACAGTCGATAATGAGGCATCTAGGTATATCTATGTAGCATACTAAACTTCACCTGCGAAACTGGCTTATACTCTTATACTCACTTCTTCTATAGATAAAGCTGGATCACGAATAATTTGCGCAAACATAGACGCATTTAGGCAGATCAGGATCGGCACATTCACTTCAAAGCGAAAGTAACGTTAATCCTCTGTGTCTTCAGATTTCAGGAGTAAATGAGGACTGCTATATTCATTATTACATCCAACAACTAAACACTTCAATCGCTTAATCGGAGACATCTTGTCTTCCCCTGCACCGGAGGTGGACAGCTCTCAGCTCACTCAGGGCGGGTCTAAGGTAAGACTTGTGAATCAACTATCGTGGGAGGGGCCTGTACAGAATTACGTCATTCTGACAGGAATCTCATGATGCCTTCACGTGCTATCGGAAATTTCCTATTTCCCACTTATGAAGTCCTGATTATGAGCTTGTCGTATTCAAGTGCTTTAATGTTGGAAAGAATAAAATGTAGCATCCCATTGGTGGACAATCATATAAACATTCACACATGCAGTTCGCTGACAGTTCTGAAATTCCGGTCAAATACACGCTTATTTCACTGCTTATAAACATACAATATGCTTCACATGATCATTCATATCTTGCCTATAAATACACTACTTTTGTGATAACACAAAGGCATGTAGTTGTTGTGAGAACAGCACTGACAGGAGCAATGGTTGTTCCCTCCACCATGTTTAAAGTTTATGACCCGCCCAACTCGGAAACTCGGGTATCAAAATTATTTCTGAATTTCCCAGTAGTAAATACGACTTGAGAGGCCGTTCACGTCCGATTTCCGATTAGGAAACTCGTATTTACGATAATTCCGATAGCACGTGAAGGCAGCATCAGAACAACCTGATTTGAGAAAGGGGATTTTAAAATAGGGATTAAAAAAAAAATACTGGGCGGATTTTTATCATCATAGGATGGATGTGTACACACTAGGGATGCACGGATGAGCTAAAACGTCACCCGAATCCGCAGCTTCAAATAAATTAGCCACCCGCCAACCGCCCACACCTATATTTTTATCTGATTTAGATAACCGCACCCGACCCGCACCCAATTGTGACATTCAGGGTTCGTATGGTAATGAAAAACCCGGAAAAGTGGAATTTTAAAACAGTAATTTCCAGGCCTGGAAAGTTTTGGAAAAATAAATAAACCCAGAAAGTTTTGGAAAAGTCATGGAAATCTATTTCACAATTCTCTGTATAATAGAATTATGTTTAATTAGGTCCTGAATTTCGGTGCGGGATTGCGCATACGTCACATTACTCATTCCAGCAGCTTTCAACTTTAAAATGAGGAAAATTACTGCAAAACATTTATTCAATATAGCGTATAGGTTAGAAGAGTAAATAAATCCACACAAACCATCAGATCAAATCAGTCATTTGAAAACAGCGTGAGTGATTCAGCTGTAGGAGTCCTCTCTCTTTGACCTTCTCTTCACATCGGCCCATCTAGAGCTGCTGCACGCTACGATACAAGACTTTAGCTCGCATTTCGGTACAGTTGAAGGATTGTACTTGTTGCATCATTGTTGCATCGTCACGAAAATGTATTATTTTCACTTATTTTCACTTAAGTGGCCAAATACACCCAAAATTACGTCAAAATGGTCGTCCTGGCAAGTATCCTCATAAACACTGTCGGTTTTGTCTTAAGTTAATGTAAACAGTTGTGAAAGAAAACGCATGTTTATAAGTAGCCAAATGGTTCTGTGAAATAGGTCTTGTGACAGCGGCCAAATAAAGCTGTGCCATCTGTCATTAATGTTATTTAATCAAACAACAAAAGACAGAGGAAATCCCTCACTGCTCTTGACTAAGTAATGTTTTGTTGAATAAATGTAATATGTTAATTTACAGTTTATTCAATTTCTGTAGCCTATTTAGAAAATGTAGTTAATATTTGCATCATTAATGATTTATCTTATCCACCCGCGACCCACCCGCAAATAATCAGAATGCATTTTTTTAATCACCATCCGTGCATCACTAGTACACACACTTCCAACACACATTTATGTTCAAACAACTTGTAAAGTGAATTTTGCATCTGATGACCCCTTTAACTTTAATTAAATGAACTCACTTTTCTGACTTCTGCTGAGTGTTTGATTTCTTGAATCTTCTTGATTCTGTTCTGGATCATTTGCTGCATGTCTTTCTGTGTCTTCATCAGTTCAGTCTATAGAGAGAACAACACAGACTCGTTGATCATAACAGAGGTTTACTGTTTTCTGAGGAAACTTACAGTGTGTTAAAAAAAAAAAAAACTCTTTCATTTCACAAGCTGAAATAAAATCTGATTCCTCATGATATCAGCCCTTTAAAAACATTTTTTAGTAACTTACCTTCTTCTCTTCACTCTCCTGTTCTACAGAAACAATGTTGTGGTTCTTGTGGTCTGTCACAGAGCAGATCGAACACACATGTGTCTGATCATCTCTACAGAACAGATCCAGAGGTCTCTCATGTTTCTGACATATATAGTCCTCCAGATTACTCACAGGATCCATCAGTTTGTGTTTCTTCAAACGTGTCACTCTCAAATGAGGCTCCAGATGAGTTTCACAGTAAGAGCTCTGACACACCAGACACGACTTCAGGGCTTTCTGCTTTCTTTCCTCACAGACGTCACACAGAACTTCAGCTGTTTTCTCAGGACTTTTCTTCTTATAGTGATCTACGAGCTCTCGGAGTGTGGTATTAATCTTGAGATCAGGTCTTTGCTTGAATGTTTCTTTACAGTATGGACAGCTGCAGGTCTGGCTGTTGTTCCAGCACTTATTCAGACAGATCTTGCAGAAGTTGTGTCCACATGGAGTCGTGACTGGATCAGTGAACACCTCCAGACATATCGAGCACTGAATCTCCTCAGACAGTGAACTGATGGAGGATGACATTACTGGAAAGAGACATCATTTATGATTAGTGTGAACTCCTTCAATACTGTTTATGAAGAATCCCATGATGCACCTCATGAAGCTGGTTGAACGTAAACAGTGTCTAGAGACAAAGACTGATGACTTTGGAGAAACTCAAAAATGTACAAGATCATGTAGTCAGCTGGTCATTATTGCAAAATGAACCCAGAAAAGCTGATCAGAACCCGACTGTGAAATTATTTAATTATCTGCTGTATTCATTAAACATTATTTGAGAAGAGTGAAAGACATTCATACACTCAGTGTTTTTCTGGGTTATTGACTTACATGGAGGATCATAGTCAATACTCCGTCTCCTGGTTTTTCTTGCTTTTATTGATGTTGGTGAAGATTCTGCCATTGTTTTTATCTCTTTAAGACTTTTCTAGAAAAAAAACTATTTTGTATTATACAGTATATGTTATTTTCTCCTTTTCAGACTTGAAACAATTGGATCATGACCATTTATTCAATATTTGCATTAAAGTGTTTAAATCTCATGTAAGAAGTGATAGTGATGGAAACAATCATTCATTTGAAACACAGCGAGTGAATCACAAACTCACTGAACAATCTGAACTATGACCTGCTGTTTAGATTAAAGACAGTACAAAGAACAAGTGATATATATTCCAACAAACATAAATATATATCTCTTTATAGAAAATTAGACACATCTCTCCACAAAAGATATTATACAGTCAAGAGTCATCCTCATCTGTTTAATATTAAAGTGATTTTCAGCTGCAATGAAGCAGGTTTGTGTTCAGTTTGTCTGCAGGTCATTTACTTCCTGTTTCTTTAGTCTTTATATTGTGGAAAAATGACAGAAACACCAAACTTTGCTTTAAAACCAATCAAATGACATACTTTTAATACAATAATGATAGCATTTCAGTGCAATAAACACCTAAAGCAGCTGAGTATTTGACGCTTAAACCTGCTTCTGTTCAACTTATTCCAGTCTGACATAAACCCTACTAAACCAGACCACTGCCATCAGAAACCTGTTCAGGACAATTTATCTTATATTTCTTATATTTCACTTACCTCTGAGCATCAGATGTGTCCACAAGTACCTTTAAACAGCTAAATATTCTGTTGTTTATAGAGATTGGTCGTTTCAGGCGTCCATATTGTTGCAGATCAAGTTTCACTTTCACTTTCTCTGAACTACAGTGATGTCAGAGCTCCTCCTGTATTCAGTGTTGGTTCATGTGTGTCTGTTTGTACTGAGACTGATGTTTCTGTCAGACAGTGATAAAGAGATTTCAGCAGACTTACAGTCCTGCTCACCTTTATTGGCACCAATGAAGTTTAAGTATAATGTGAATATCTCCTGACAAACATTGATCAAGCTTTTTTCTATAGAGAACTTGTGTTTGATACAAAAGAGCAAATGATAAACAACAATAAAAAGAAAAAGGGAAATACTTCAAGCTGTGACACTGGTATTGGCATTTACTATAAATCAGTATGGAAATACATTTTGATTCACCTGTGGTAAATTGTCAGTGCCTATGTGACATAAATTAGCCACTGAATGATGACTTTGGTGTTTTAAAAAGCCATGTTACTCCATGTTTATTTGTCACAATGGTGAAGACAAAGGAGCTGTCTGAGGACATCAGAAGTGCTATTATTAGCAAACACAAGACCTCTAAAGGGTATAAGGCCATCTCCAAAAACCTATGTATCCCTGTTTCAACAGTGCACAATGAAGTTTGCCAAGCATGGAACTGTTAAGAACCTCCCTGGACGAAGAGGAAAGAGGAAAACTGATGAGAGAACTCGAAGGTTGGGGCGCATGGTGGAAAAAACACCACGTCTAACATCCAAAGACCTGAAGGACAACCTGGAACAGTCTGGGGTCATGGTTTCAACAAGTACTATATGCCACACACTAAACCAAGCAGGGCTTCATGGGCGAAGGCCAAGGAAGACACCATTGTTGAAGAAAATACATAAAAAGGAACGACTGATCTTTGCCAAAGATCTGGACAAACCACAAACCTTCTGGAAAAATGTTCTGTGGACAGATTAAACAAAAATAGAGCTTTTTGGCAACTGACAGACAACGCAATGAAGCTTATAATGGAAAGAACACCCTACCAACAGTTAAGCATGGTGGAGGATCCATAATGCTGTGGGGCTGCTTTGCTGCGTCTGGTACTGGAGGCCTTGACCGTATCACAGGAATCATGAAATCAGAGAATTACCAAGAGATTTTAGAGTGAAATGTCCTACCTAGTGTAAGAAAACATGGTTTGAGTCGAAGATCATGGGTTCTCCAGCAAGACAAAGACCCAAAGCACACATCATAAATTAAAATATGCTGTATATGTACAGTTGTCATTAACATTAATAAAGCAGTTAATTGCTTTGTTGGCGTTTTTAATTTTTGAAATTGCTTTGTGGAATGTCCAGTTAAGGTTAGTTCTTTAGCATTAACTTATTAGCATTATAGTAGATTTGATTAATAACAGGCTTATTTGAACGGGATCTCCTCCTTTCTGTGAGACGGGTAACTGTTAACTAATTTATCCGGATTTTAATCCAGTCCTGATCGTAAAGTGAGGTCATTTTTCACCCCTCTTCAGGAATAACTGCAGGCAAGAATAAAGTTTTTTCATCAAATTGGTTCTAGAATATTAGTTCAAGTCTATTTTTGCTTATATTTAGACAAATATTCCCCAACTCTCCTCGTAATGTTGTTTTAGTACATATGAAATAAACTAGCGGACTCATTTTCCAGTAAAATAGCAGGCGAGAAGTAAAGTTAGGCCTACCTACTTTTTACACTCATCTTGTTCTCGTACTAGTTCGAGTCTGTTTTTGTTTACATTTACATTTTGACAAATTCATTTCATTTCATTTATTCATTTATAAAGCACTATTAAAACAACGGAGTGTTGACCAAAGTGCTGTACAATAATAAAAATAATTCCACAAAATAAAAGACAACAGTAACAAAATATCAAAATAAAACATCAAGGTACAGTACCAGAAACCAATGCCTCAACACGCTGCCGTCTCAAAAGCTACACATAAAAAATGAGCCTTCAGACGTTTTTTTAAAAATATTCAGAGTAGGAGCAACTCTAATATTGGAGGGAAGACTGTTCCATCGTTTTGGAGCCGCCACCCCAAAAGCCCGATCCCCCCTTCGCTTGTACTTTGTCCTCGGAACAATTAAAATAGAATGGTCAGAAGACTTCAAAAACCTAACAGGTTTGTGTACCAGTAAGAGCTCCGACAGGTAGGAGGGAGCTAACCCATTCAAAGACTTATAAACAAAAACTAGTAGCTTAAAGTCAATCCTATACTGGACTGGCAACCAGCCCAGAGAGGACAAAATAGGGGAAATATGATCCCACTTACAAGTCCCTGTCAAAAGCCTGGCGGCAGCATTAAGTAATAGTTGCAACCGGTGTAAAGTAGTTTGACAAACACCTACATACAATGAATTGCAGTAATCAAGCCTCGAAAACACAAAGGCATGGACCACCTTCTCACAGTCTTTAAACGACAGAAATGGTTTAACCTTCGCCACCAGTCGTAAATGGAAAAAACCCGATTTAACGACTGAGTTTATCTGTTTATTAAATTTGAGGGTATTATCAAATAATACCCCTAAATTTTTGACCATAGGTTTACAGAAAGGGGTCAACTCACCTAAATTTGACAGTTCAGGTGAATTAGGACCTCCAAACCAAAATGAGTTCTGTCTTACTCTCATTAAAATTCAAGAAGTTTGCTGACATCCAGGCTTTAACTTCCTTCAAACAATTCACAAGAGAGTCCAAAGCATTGCCGTGATTTTTCCTCAATGGCAAATAAATTTGCGTATCATCT
>NC_081160.1:0-9155 GCF_012432095.1 Onychostoma macrolepis | reverse complement strand
ATCAGTAATCTTTAGTTCTGGTATAGGCTACTTGTTTGAGTTTATTTTTGTTTAGGCCTATATTTTGACATATATTCTGCTCCTTCCCATGTAATGTTGTTTCAGATAATTATTTCATATCATACTAAATTATATTAAGATACTGTGTGTGTGTGTGTGTGTGTGTTCTGTTGCAGCTTACAGCTCATTCATTCAGTCGTTGTTGGAGTTATCTTGCTATTTCAGCTGCCGGAGTAAAGTAAGTTTAAATAGTTTTAAACTTTAAAACACAAAGTTTGGTTCTTTTCCACAACTTACAGGTTGCAATCTGTCTTTTTTTGTTCCTGCAACATTTCTTTTAGATAAAATGAATAGAAAAACTGTACCTGTCTCCAGCTCAGCCTTAAGACGGAGGACTCATATAGATGTAGATAAACGATTTAAACAAATTAGGGATGACTGCACAAATTTGACTGACTTTCAGCTGACAACAGAGAGGGACCTTTTAGATGTCAATAGAGTTAGAAAGTACAGACAATCCAGCTTGTTCAGACATTTCAACTGAACTATTCTTTAGTGAGGAGGAAGGTGGCGTGGAGGTAGATGCAGACGTACATGAGGGTTTTGTGGTTGGCAGCTGTGATAGGCCGATTCAGACATCTGATTCAGAAAATTCAGATGATGAACTCTGAGACAATTTCGCTCTCTGACAGCATTTCCAACTGGGCCATACACTTTGGCATTTCTTTGGTTGCTTTGGCAGCACTATTGTGCATGCTTCGCATTTGCCATCCTGATCTTCTAAAGCAGTGGTTCCCAGCCTTTTTTCATGGGCCCCCCCTACGTACACATATGGCAATCTGAGCCCCCCCCCCATTATATTTATACACGCCCATATATATATATATATATATGCAATAATAATAATATAAATTTGTAATATTTGTCTCTTAAAAATGCACATTTGACATTGAGTTGACAGTAGTAGTTTCAGTTAGGATGCAGATGTAAATTTATGTTCATTTTCAAAATCAGTAACATCTGTAAAAAATTGCAACAACCTCCTTTTTTATATGGTGAAATTTTATTTTTCTGACTGTTTGAGTTTTATTAAAATGAACCATTGTTCTTCCATAGCAGCATACATTTACATCATGATAACCAGAGTTAAAACCACACATATAGCACCTCAATACTGTATAATAAATTTGACATAAACACCACACATTTCTGCCACAATACCATGGTGCAGTTAATGTTACTACAGTAAATCCCTGGTAAACGATGGCGATTTGTAGATGGAAAAGCCTTCTGACTGTATCGTTGCACACAGTGTTTTTCTGCTGTTTGTCAGCGCTGTTTTATCTGGATTTAAACTAGTTTATATCAGTTGACTGATACTAGTTTATACCAGTCATGTGTTCTTCGCTGAATTCAAGGCTTCTCACTGGACCTCACAGCGCTGTTTAGTGGTCGCGTGATCGGTGAGTAAACACATCTGCTCTAGTCAGCTCGCTCTGCGCTGCACCGCTGTTTGAACCAAGCGGATAAGGTCGGTGTGGCGCGGTTCAAATGAGTAGCGCTGTTTTGTTCCGCTTTTTACATTGAATGTTTATCGATCTTGTTTTATCGAGGAAAATTATATCACTATAATTGTAGTTATCATTTTATCGCCCAGCCCTACCTCAAAGTATATCTGCTCCCGCGCCCCCGCTGTGAACTCTGGCGCCCCCCAGGTTGGGAACCACTGTTCTAAAGGATGCTAGAACCCTCCTTAGGACTAAGACAAAGTATTGTATTCTAGAAAGGGCTGGGGGACAGCGGTGGCGGTTCTACATTGAATTACTCCCCGGGCGAGACCCCCTCTGAGCGCCCATCCCCCATTCGAGAAATTTTTTTTTTTAGTTTTTTTTTGCTAAAGAATTTTGCACAAACAGTTTTACTATAACAATACAAGTGTAAGACAAGCTTATATTTCTCAATTGCACAAATCCTTCAACATGAAAAACACAATTCTGCACAAAACAGTATAAGTTATCAGAACTTAAATAAATATACTCTATATACATAATAAACACTCTGTGTTTATTTGGCACTCGACAATCAACAGATTTCCCATCCCCCAACACTGTCACTCACGACCAGAAGTCAAGACTAAACCACAAAGTGAAAATAGCAGTATTCTTTAGTGATATGTTATTTACACAGTGCAAATAGCTTCAGATTCTATTTATTCTATGTTAAAATAAAATAAAAACATGGCGAAAAACATTATTAGAGAAAACATTACTTATTGCAAAAATAGTGGTAATTATCTGCACTTCTGCATTGTAATACATTATAAAATAGTATGCAATAACTTATTGAGTGTAATTTTTAATTTTATTTCTAATTATTAAATGGATGCCACCTTATTGGGACAAAAGCCCTCTCTACACCTACCCTAACCCTACCCGATACTTTATGTTCAACTCTTTGATTATTTCCTTCATTTTTATTAAAAATAAATGCTTTTCTGATGTGATGTGATTTGAAATTTAAAAAGGGAGAAAAAAAGTTCGCCAAAAGGCAGATTCAAACCCTGATCGATCGTGTCGAAAGAAGTGTATTGCAAACTTTACCATCTGCACCACTGAATCTGACAACTAGTAACCGTCTTTTGCATATTTGACTATCCCAATCATACATTTGTGGGTGGAGTTAATCTAAATAGCCTCTGCCAGCAACATAGCTATTTTTTTTTTTCCAAGTGCTTGTGCCGCCCCCCACGTGTCATGAAAAAATGCCGCCCGGGCGTCTGCCCCGTTCGCCCATGCCTAAAACCGCCACTGGGGGACAGTACCACTATTTTGGTATTCTGTCATCAATTAGAAATACGCTGTCTAAATACGTACACACACAGGCAGACAGTTTCAGTTTGAAGCTGCAAATAAACATTGATGGACTTCCTTTGTTCAAGAGCTCTAGTCTGCAACTGCGGCCCATCCTTGGTCTGCTACTGAGTGTTCCCATGAAAGAACCAGCAGTGATAGGTTTGTTCTGTGGACCAAAGAAACCAAGCTCAGCAAAAGAGTTTCTTGGAGATTTTGTTACTGAGTTACAACAGCTTGAAAAAGGTTTTGATGTAGAGGGAAAGACACTGAAGCTCAAGCTGGACACAGTCATTTGTGACACACCAGCCGGGTCCTTTGTTAAAAACACAAAGAACCACAATGGCTACCATGGTTTTGACAAGTGTAGTCAGCCTGGAAAATACATTAACAGACGCATGACATACACATATACAGACTATGCTCTAAGGACAAGATGATTCATTTGAAAACATAGTTGATGAGAGTCATCATCATGAGGGGCCACATCCATTTCATGGCAGCAGTGTTGGCATGGTTTCACACAATTCCCTCTAGATTATATGCATTTGGTTTGTTTAGGTGTGGTTAGGTGCTTGCTGAACATTTGGCTCAGGGGTCCTCTGAATTTCAGAGTACCTGCAAACATAGCGGAAAGTATGTCTGCTAAACTGGTAGAAATGTGTTCCTATATTCCTGTGGAGTTTGCTCGAACGCCCAGATCACTGAGGGAATTAGATTGCTGGAAGGCCACTGAATTGAGGCAATTTCTGCTGTACACAGGACCTTTCTGGACCGAAATATGTACAGCAATTTCATGCTACTCTTCTCTGGTATTACAATTTTAGTAAGTCTTAGACTATCCTTCCACACACAGTATGCTCAAACTTTGCTTAGATCTTTTGTTTCTCAGTTTGGTGAAATATATGGCAAAGATCAACTTGTTTATAATGTACATGCTTTGGTCCATCTGCCAGATGAAGTACAACGACATGGTTGTCTCGATGCATTTTCTGCATTCCCTTATGAAAGTTACCTTCACAAGCTAAAAAGGCTTTCCCCTTGCCCAAATTATTTGCCGACTGTCAGAGATGAGAATTACTGACACTCCTTTAAATGGTGCCTCTTTTAAAAAACAGCACTTTGTTGGACCACTTGTAGATGGACTGTCAGTGAAAGCACAGTATGGTGAGATGGCCTGTGATAAGTGGACTGTTAAAGTTTCAACCAGGGATAATGTGTTTGTCATTGGAAATGAGATTTGCATTATACATAACATTGTGGAATGCAGTGATGGAGTGTATGTAGTGTACAAATAATTTTCAGAGAAGTCTTTGTTCTTCACTTACCCATTCAATTCTGACTATCTGAATATCCATACTATATCACAAACATCAGATATGCTCAAGTGTGTTAAAGCTTCAGAGCTTGTCCAGAAATGTGGTGTTTTACCTTACAGGGATAGTTTTGTGGCCATACACTTATTTCATACATTTTAGGAATGCTTTGATAAGAAACAACAAAAACTCCACAGGTTAAAGGTTTAGTTTACCCAATAATTAAAACTGTCATCATTTACTCACCCTCATGTTGTTTTAATTTTTGATCGAACTAATCCTTTAAGGTTACAGATGCTTATCAGCTTTTTCTTTTTTATAATTAGCAATCAGCAAAGGATGAAGGATTTTCCTGGGGAGAATGATGTTGGTAGTATTGATGGTAGTTTTAGTTGAAGCTCTTGTGTTCTAATATTAGCAGTATGAATAGATGCGGTTGCACATTAGTTTTGACTGGACAAGTGTTTATGCAAAATCGGGGTCAGACACAGAGAAAAAAAAATGGCATCGCCATGCATCACCAGTCTGACACTGGATAACAATTTACTGTAAGTACTTTGTGTAATAAGTTGCTTGCGTTCAATGTGATGAAAGTCATTTTTATTACATAGCACTTTATATAATACAGATTGTTTCAAAGCAGCTTCACAGTAAGTTTTCAGTTCATTGTTGATTCAACTGAGTGCAATAAGGCCACATTTACACTGCAGGTCTTGATGCCTAATTCTGTATTGTTGACCATATCCAATTTTTTGTTGTTGTTGTTGTTTTGTTTTCTTTTTTATTCTGACCAGCTTACATCTTTTTTTTTAAATGGACCCATATGCGATATCTGCAATTACACTATACACTTGTCAAAACAACTCATGGTAGACATACTGACCCGAAAAAAGCTTAGGCTGAAAAGGAAGTAAAAACAGAGTGATCAACAAATCATTTAAATCAAATCAGTTAAGGATTAATCACTTAATCGAGTTCCTGATCAACAAAACTGTAGCAGTGGTGCCACAAAAGTGGTGCAGTGATGGAGTTGTCTATTGGCCAAACTATACCGAAATGATGAAAGAGTGAACAGGGCAGTAAAAAATTCAGAGGAACCTGGGCCTGACTGGAAAACATATGATGTCAGAGTTATTAAGTCATGTGGTATGCTAATTATATTTGTAAATAATCACAATGGCTATTGTTAGCAAATATCAAAATATTTTACCCTTATCTAATTGAAAAAAAATCCTTTTAATCAGCTTCATACTGTTCTGTTGTCTATAATTCTGTTCTTGTTTTGCTCTGTTAATATGAAACTACTGAAGTTTAACACATTTAATTTAGACGACTACTTTGAGGCTTGACAACTTTTGAAGAAATCTCTGATGTGTAACACATCAGATCTACAATCTGAAGAGGAAGAGGAGGAGAATCGACCAAAAAGGAGGGCAAAGCCGATGTAAGTATATATGAATATTTTCCTTTAAATTCTACATTAACTTTTTGGCCTCTAAATTTTGTCAAAACATAATTTACTGTTATGATAAACTGACAACCACCACACAGGTGAAGCCCAAGCGGCAACCTTCTGCTCTCTCTTGAAACCAACACGGAAGTGACTTAAACTGCGATTCATCGACTGGCCGCTAGAGGCTGGCTGGAAAAGGGCATCAGTCCCATAGACTTAGTTCACACTGCAGGCTAAAGTGCCCCAAATCCGACTTTTTTGCCCAAATGTGACCCATATCTGATTTTCTTATGACAGTCTGAACAGCAGAAATCCGATTTTTTTTTCAAATCAGGCCCAGGCCACTTTCATATGTGGTCCTAAATCGGATACATATCTGATGTTTTGCAATGCGACTTCAGTCTGAACGGCCATGTCGCATTTCATGCGATTTATACGTCATTGAAATGCGACAGATGTCACAATTCTGCGCTGGAGGAAATCATGCTCTCCTTCTTCTTGATATTCTTCTTCTTATCACTTTGTTATTTAGGCTCCGATTGCATATTAACTTAAAAATTACTAAACACACGCTAACACGAGCAGCATCCATCCTGAAAGTTCTGTATAAAGTTCTGTATAATTAAGGGCGTGGCCACTTGAGTGACAGGTGGATTGCCCGCTTGTCAAGCTAGGCAGAGTTAAGGTGGAGTGAAACATGAAGGAAAGTGACACTAAGTGTCATCATAAGTTTAATATTTTATCCATTAAATGATGACTGAATGCATGGCTAATATATAGGCAGATAAGCAGGGAATTGTGGGCCAGTGCATGTCTCTCTGATGGTTTCTACACAGAAAGCTGAGAGCTGCTGGCTGCACAAGTTCATGTTCAGTAATGTCGGTCACTGGTTCACTGTTCACTGTGCAGCTAATGCTAACACACTAATGCTGAAGAACTTATACTGAAAGGAAGTGAAAGCCAACAGAGCCTCCATTCAGCAGCAGCAGCGCTTCAGCCATTCTGGAGTGAAAAACCATACATTAAAGCTGAAATACAACCTGAATGATTACAACAATAACATACAATCACTAGACTAGTGATCATCAAATCCTTTTAAGAGTTTATTTACAGACTTTATTTTAAAGTCTTCCCTTTTTTCACAAAATATTTTGCTCTCTAGAAAACATGTCAGTTTCAGTTGAAATTATTTTAAGTTCAAGTGTTAGCATTATAAACACTGAATTAATACCAACATATTGTTACGTCCTCTGTCGTGTGTGTCATGTGTTCCCGCCTCTTGTGTCCTTATTTGGTCTTGTTCCTGTCCTTGTTGAGTGTGATTATTAAAGACTATTATTTTGAAGCAGAGGTGGGGGACTGGAGTCGCAAATTTAAGGACTTGTGACTTGCTTGACTAAATTAAGAAAATGACTCGACTTGACTTGGACTTGAGATCCAGTGACTTGAGACTTGACTTGACCTTCATGACTCGGCAGGATTTGACTTTATAACAACTCTAATTGTTATTATAAATCATTGAGACATAATTTGGTCAACAAAACGCAAGCCACTGAACCCGCGGCAGAAGTGATCCGAGTCTGCGCAGTTCATGACACTGCACGAGCACAGGAACACAGCGCCAAATACACGGAGCAAGAGAATCTCCCGATGTTTGGATTAACACTTCGAAACTGCATGCATTTGCAAAGCCAGGACGTTACCACTTCATAAAGGAAAGGTATGTAAACGTGTTCGTTAGTTGAAAACCACAGTGTTTTATCGATTAGTGATATGTCTCTTGAACCCAAAATCCAAGACATGTTGTCAAAATGGCCCTAGTATGAGTTTTTATATTTATAACTTACGATATTTAGTAATATTTTCAGCGCAGCTGCCAACAGTTCCGTTGAGTCCACAGCTAAGTTAGAGTTACGCGCGTCTCTAAGCAACACACTGAATACTGAACGAATCCAGGGATTTGAACGAATCGGTTGAGTGATTCAGTGGCCCATTCTTGCTTGTTCATGAACGAATCAACTGTTTTGAATGAATCGGTTCAGTGAACACTTTGTGATAAAGCTGTGATTTGCCACCACTTACTGGTGACATTAATGTCATAGAGTTGGTCTAACAGTTAATTTCATATTTCTATATTCAATTTTTTTAAATTAATTATTTTTCCAACAGAACAAACAGAAAACAAAAACGAAACAAACAAACAAAAAAAGCTTAGGCAGACCTTAAATGCACAGATGTCAATTTAGTTCTTATTAAGATAAAATCAAAGAAATGGATAAGCTACAGGGGAAGATACATAAACATTAACAGCAATAGGCTTCTTGTTTTGAGCCATGATTACAATAGTTTTCAAGAACAATGTAGGCAATCATGCAAAGTGAAAGAAACAGTCCAAATAGGGTGCCTATATCCGATGAAAATTTTGGGTCCATTTTATTTCTGATATAAGGGGTGATTTGTAGTCAGCATATTATTTAAAATTGAATAGCATGTTTTGTTACACACTGAAATTATGAAATTTTGCCTATTTTAAAAATGTTATATTTAAAACATTATTATTTAAAATGTATAATTAAAAAAGTAAATTTCTGAGGAAAAATGAATAAGGTCGTGTGGCAAAAATATATTTGTTCCTGTTTGATACTGTGACTTGACTTGCTTGAGGTGAGCCACTGACTTGACTTGACTTGCTTGATTTGTTTGTACTGTGACTTGAGACTTGATGGTAGGGACTTGGGACTTGCCTGAGACTTGAACATGTGTGACTTGCCCCCACCTCTGTTTTGAAGTATCTCCTCGTCTGCGTGTTCCTCGTTCCTCCCTGCTGTGTGCACCGTGACACATATGAAGTTAAATTAATGACAGAAAAATTAGGAATGTTGGACAATAAATAGCCTTTATAACAGGAATATAACAGCTTGACAGTAAACTGTTTTTGCAGTATTGTCTTTTATTAATGTCCATTAAAGGAAGACTGTAAAGCTTTTGTATATAAAAACACACGTACAGCCACTTTTTCCAAAATTATTTATTTAACTATGACAGATGCAATGCATCATGTTCTAGAATCTAGATGATCGTGTTTGTAGTGTGTTTCAGGGGATTAAAACATACAATATATATTCAGACCTAGTGGAGTAATACTAATAATATAGTGATAGTAAATGTGTAAAGTTGCATAAGCTCATTAACTTAGTGTCATATCCATATAAATCATTATTATGTTTTCTGACCTGCAGTTCCTAAAAGGATTTAAGTTTACTACTAGACTAAAAACAGTTAAAGTTAGCAGCTGCATCAGACAGCGCTACGTCTCACTTCAAAACACAATATTTTTACACTTTTGTGAATAATCAGCTGTCAGGATGTTTGGGAAAACGATATGAAAGGTAAGATTATTTACTGTCACACTGATAGTTTCTGCAGTGGATTGCCCAACATTGCGCTCTTTTATTCCACTTTGACTTCTTTCGTTGTTATTCTGTCTATTTCTGTATCTGTGTGTTATTCAGTTGGAGTTTTCACTAACAGGTCATT
>NC_081159.1:45818007-45979060 GCF_012432095.1 Onychostoma macrolepis | reverse complement strand
GTTTGTTTTATAGTCCAATAGCAAAGTCTCTCTTCCTCACTTATAGCAGATTCCCATCTCTGAAGAAGTTGTGCTATAACGCGAGTAGAATTGATTCCAAGACATCGAGATGTTGCTTCCTTGTTTTAAAATCAAGTCCAGCTACTTCCAGCAAACGGCCAAGAGTTACTATTTTGTTGTCAATAAGTGCTTTGTTTAGTCCGGGAAGGAAAAAATTGTTCGTTAAGTCCAAACGCTTCCCGTGGATTAAGGGTTCTTCTAGTAGCCAGTAAAGAGATGTTGAGTCTTCCGCTTTTTGGAAAGTAAAAAGATTCCACACTTTAAAAACATTACTATAAAAAATAGGTAACATAGGAAAACTTAATTTCAGTGGATCCATCAAAAAAATTGTCCTACCCAAGTTAAAATTACCCAACCTGTTCAAAATCAATCTTGCTACAGCATTCCAGTTAAAAACATCTGAAACAGTTAAAAGTCTTTGAACAAAATGTAATCTGAATGCAGCTATTCTACTTTGTAGATGTATCAGTCCCTGACCACCTTCTTCTTTGGACAGAAATAAAACACTTTCGGGACCCAATGCAGCTTATCCCAAAAAAAGTCCACAAGCAGTGCTTGTAGTTTTGTTAACAAAGTTAACGGGGGATCTAAACAAGCAAACTTGTGCCACAGCGAAGAAGCCACTAAATTATTAGCAATTAAAACTCTAAAAGACATTTTTGGAAGCAGCCATTTCCATTTCTCAAGTCGACCTTTAACTTTATCAATTATACCTTCCCAGTTTTTGTGTAACTGCTTCATCTCTAATAAAACTCCTAAATATTTAAAACCAATTTTTCCCCACTCTAGGCCCATAGGAAGTTTTGGTTTATCATTTTTCCAATCCCCTATTAAAAAGGCTTCACTTTTTTTCCAGTTTATATTGGCAGAAGATATTTTTTTAAGTTTTCAACAAATTTAACAAAACCTGAATATTTATGGCTCCGTGCTTTGATAAACCTTTTACGTTGCACGTTGATGCCAGTAACGTGGGAGCTGGAGCTGTCCTTCAGCAATCTGATGTGGACGGAGTAAACCATCCAGTTAGTTTCTTTTCGAAAAAGTTTAACTTGTACCAGCGTAATTATTCTGTTGTCGAAAAGGAAGCGTTAGCCCTGATTTGGGCTTTGCAGCATTTTGCGGTTTATATTAACTCCAGTGCACCCATTGTGATCTATACAGATCACAATCCATTAACCTTTCTGAATTCTTTGCAGTGTCCGAATCAGAGGTTGGTTCGGTGGTCCTTGTTTTTGCAATCCTTCTGTCTGGATATTCGACACATTCGAGGATCAGAAAATGTGGTAGCTGATGCGCTGTCACGCATTCCAGATACAGTTAATCTATTGGATCTGACATGTCATTCTCTTTTGGCATTTCTTTTTGGAGCTGACTTTGGTCCTGAACTTGCGTGGTACCCTACGACTGTGTATTGAGTTTTGTTTTGTATTGTTACAGGGATCTTTGTGGGAGTCCCTGTCTTATGGGGAGGGGTGTGACGACCCCTGCTGTTGCTTTTGGAGAGTTGCTTTTTGGTACCTGAGCCCACTAATTGCCTCAATTAGCAGTCAACTGGAAACACCTGTGACCATGCCTTAGACGCTGCTTAAGAGAACACCAACTGAGCCAGGAGGAGAGACTTGAGAGAGACTTGTTTGGACTTTGTGTTGGACGTTGCTTGCGACGTATTTTGTTACTTTCTGCACTTACATTTTATCTTCAACATTGTATTACACTTTCAACCATGCATCTTGCTTTACACACTGACTTAACTGATGACTACAGGGATACTGTTATTCTCTTTAATTACTTTCATTATATTTAATGTTGTTTGATTTTCAGTTAAATAAACATTACTTTTGAGCTTATACTTTGGTTTACGTGTGTCCCTTGTTTTTGTTGCTTCCCTTGAGCCAAGGGTCGTAACACATTAATCAACAAATTACTATTCAACAGCCATTTATGCATAGTTCCAGTAACTAAATTTTAAAACAACAAAAATCCATTTTATGCTCTACTTTGGTTTCTCCTACATCCCATGATGCACCACAGCACAGATATAAAAGTTAATTCCAGGAGCTGCTCTGGTTTTTCACCTGGTTCCAGCAAGGGTTTAATTATTGGGCTCTAAAACTCCTCATTTTTAAGTTGCTTTGGGTAAAAGCGTCAGCTAAATAGTGATGGCGAAGTGAAGCGTTCTGAACCAGCGAAGCTTTCAACACTATTGTATCGGAAAAAGGTTCATTACTTGAAGCTATTTTAAAACCGTTTATGCTGTGGCCATCTAGTGGTCATAAAAATAAATAACACCTTCCAAAGTGTTATGTTCCATTACAGCCAGTGGTTTCAACATCTAGTTCTACAACTGATTCTTTGTTTATTATATTTTATATAAATAATGGACATTGTCAAAGTCATGTGTTGGTGTACAGGCACTGAAATATTGTAACTCTGCCTCGGTCCTTAGATTATTTCATGGCCAAAGTCTATTTTTGAACTCCATATATAAATTACGATAAAAACAAAAAAAATAATGCTAACACTTTATAACGTACGATAATGTAAAGGAAACGGTGCTGAGGTTTGCTTCGTTTGAACCAGATACTGAAGCAGTCACGTGGTTTTCAGGTGAATGAAGCTTCAGACGTCATAGATCACGTGCATTTCACAAAATGAATCTAGCTCCAATACAGTGCTTCAATGTGAAATGTTTTTTTTTTTTTGATACAAGCTTCGGTGTTGAACATAACATCACTACTGCTAAATGAATAAAAGTAAAATGTGCTGGGTTGTGCTTGACTGAATTATAAAAGTAAAGTAATGCACACTGTAGACAAGCTCAACTGACTGTATAAAGTTTCACAAATTAAAAAATAAAAATAAAAAAAGATAGGGAAGTTAACATTGTTTTTATAGGACATTTTATTTATAAGGGTCTTTCCATGAAATCAGTGCCTTTTGCGTCCCTAAGAAATAATCAAACATAGATTTAATATAACAATGAATAAATTTGCAATTTAAAACACAACAATACTATGTACTCTTTCATCAATATTACATTAATGTAAATTAAATATTATTTTAAATGATATAAATAACATTTATGCTCATTAGGGTAAGGTTTTTGGCCTGTCCCTCACTATGATTTTTCTTTTTCAGCAGGACATTTAATTTTCAAAATGAAGGCAAAATGATATAAAAACAAAAATCACATTTGCATATTGTTTAAAATATAGTCTCATTGTTAAGCAATGTTTTTGGCACAAGTATGCCCAAGTATGCATTTTTTCTATAAAATTTAAATCTTTAATCTAAAGTCCCCTGATTTCATGTCAATCCTGTTACCCTCATCAAAAAACCCTTGTAAAATAATTTGTAATTGGGGACACTTATTTTCCAGCGATATCGTCTACATGATTGCACAGATACTATTTAAACTGAACTGAGCTGAACGATGGCATCACTGAATTCAATAATGAAATGCCTTTAACTGAAAATTGAGTGTTTAATCGTGTCATTTTACATTATTGACACCATTTTCCTATTCTGATATAGGAAAGTTGATTTGACACAATCTGTATTGTTAAAAGCGCTATATAAAAAAGGTGAGTTTACTAATACAACCAGCAAGTAATACAAAAGACTTAAAAGAAAAGAACAGATACTACTACCTAAAAGCATAGGCATAACGCACCACAGAACAAAGGCACTGGTGACAGGGCCATAAGACAAATCAGACCCTACCCTCAACTAATACAGTATACTGTAAATCAAATGTAAATGCAAGACTGAAATTGCCATTTAAAGTCCACAACACCAATGCCAAGTTATACATACATAGAGCATCAATACAACAAGGCCCCCCAAAAAAAACAAGAATAAAAGGGGAAGTAGTCAGTCAACTTAAACAGGCATAAATACAAATGATACAAGACATAGCCTGTAAAAGCTAAAAGTAGAGCAGAATATACGCTCAGGATCTATGTTTGTATGTTTATACAGCAATAATACAAGATTAAAAGGCATGCATACAAATGCACAAACAAAGGGATATGTATACAAGTGGGATAAATGTTTAAATACAGGCAAAAAAAAAAAAAAAAAAAAAAAAAGCCATTAATAAAATGTTTGAAATGTTAAAACAAACTAAAAAAAAAAAATGAAATAAGGAACTAAGTTCACAAACGGTCAGTTGTTCAGAACATAAAACCTGCAAATGCCTAAAGAAAAGGGACACATGAAAGGAAAAGTGCAAATGCCATCAAATAATGCAGAAAATCCCATTTAAAAAAACAATTATAATAATAATAAATAGAGCTGCAAGCAGCGATAACCGGGGTTCAAGCATTTTGAGGCCTAAGGTGGTATGCTTTTAGGGTCTAGGCCAACCTGGATGTATTGTTGGTAGTGAAGCACATTGAAAATTGAAAGGAGCAGCCCGTCAGCGGAGCAGCCCGTCAGCGGAGCAGCCCGTCAGCGGAGCAGCCCGTCAGCGGAGCAGCCCGTCAGCGGAGCAGCCCGTCAGCGGAGCAGCCCGTCAGCGGAGCAGCCCGTCAGCGGAGCAGCCCGTCAGCGGAGCAGCCCGTCAGCGAGCAGCCTGTCAGCGGAGCAGCCCGTCAGCGGAGCAGCCGTCAGCGGAGCAGCCCGTCAGCGGAGCAGCCTGTCAGCGGAGCAGCCCGTCAGCGGAGCAGCCGTCAGCGGAGCAGCCCGTCAGCGGAGCAGCCCGTCAGCGGAGCAGCCCGTCAGCGGAGCAGCCCGTCAGCGGAGCAGCCCGTCAGCGGAGCAGCCCGTCAGCGGAGCAGCCCGTCAGCGGAGCAGCCCGTCAAGGGAGCAGTCTTTCTGGACTATGTTCTAGGGAGCAGTCTATCAAGGGAGCAGTCTATCAAGGGAGCAGTCTATCAAGGGAGCAGTCTATCAAGGGAGCAGTCTTTCTGGACTATGTTCTAGGGAGCAGTCTTTCTGGACTATGTTCTAGGGAGCAGTCTATCAAGGGAGCAGTCTATCAAGGGAGCAGTCTATCAAGGGAGCAGTCTATCAAGGGAGCAGTCTATCAAGGGAGCAGTCTATCAAGGGAGCAGTCTATCAAGGGAGCAGTCTATCAAGGGAGCAGTCTATCAAGGGAGCAGTCTATCAAGGGAGCAGTCTATCAAGGGAGCAGTCTATCAAGGGAGCAGTCTATCAAGGGAGCAGTCTATCTGGACTATGTTCTAGGGAGCAGTCTATCAAAGGAGCAATCTTTCTGGACTATGTTCTAGGGAGCAGTCTATCAAAGGAGCAATCTTTCTGGACTATGTTCTAGGGAGCAGTCTATCAAGGGAGCAGTCTTTCTGGACTATGTTCTAGGCAGCAGTCTATCTGGACCATGTTCTAGGGAGCAGTCTATCAAGGGAGCAGTCTATCTGGACCGTGTTCTAGGGAGCAGTCTATCAAGGGAGCAGTCTACCTGGACCGTGTTCTAGGGAGCAGTCTATCAAGGGAGCAGTCTACCTGGACCGTGTTCTAGGGAGCAGTCTACCTGGACCGTGTTCTAGGGAGCAGTCTATCAAGGGAGCAGTCTACCTGGACCGTGTTCTAGGGAGCAGTCTACCTGGACCGTGTTCTAGGGAGCAGTCTACCTGGACCGTGTTCTAGGGAGCAGTCTACCTGGACCGTGTTCTAGGGAGCAGTCTACCTGGACCGTGTTCTAGGGAGCAGTCTACCTGGACTGTTCTAGGGAGCAGTCTACCTGGACCGTGTTCTAGGGAGCAGTCTACCTGGACCGTGTTCTAGGGAGCAGTCTACCTGGACCGTGTTCTAGGGAGCAGTCTATCTGGACCGTGTTCTAGGGAGCAGTCTACCAAGGGAGCAGTCTACCTGGACCGTGTTCAAGGGAGCAGTCTACCTGGCCTATGATCAAGGGAGCAGTCTTCCTGGCCTTTGTTCAAGGGAGCAGACTACCAAGGGAGCAGTCTACCTGGCCTATGTCCTAGTGTGCACCCTAGGTAGTGTGCACCCTAGGTAGTGTGCACCCTAGGTAGTGTGCACCCTAGGTAGTGTGCACCCTGGGTAGTGTGCACCCCAGGTAGTGTGCACCCTGGGTAGTGTGCACCCTGGGTAGTGTGCACCCTGGGTAGTGTGCACCCCAGGTAGTGTGCACCCTGGGTAGTGTGCACCCCAGGTAGTGTGCACCCCAGGTAGTGTGCACCCCAGGTAGTGTGCACCCTGGGTAGTGTGCACCCTGGGTAGTGTGCACCCTGGTAGTGTGCACCCCAGGTAGTGTGTGCACCCTAGGTAGTGTGCACCCTAGGTAGTGTGCACCCTAGGTAGTGTGCACCCTAGGTAGTGTGCACCCTAGGTAGTGTGCACCCTAGGTAGTGTGCACCCTAGGTAGTGTGCACCCTAGGTAGTGTGCACCCTAGGTAGTCAGAAGAGGGCATCATTGTCTGGTTGAATCCAGCTCAAATGACAGAAGAAACTGAAGCAATATTCTCCACATTTCCAAAGGCCATGTGCAAATGAGGCGAGAATTGCTTTGATGCGAGGCTTGTTCAGGTAAATACCGAAGGACTCAACGTGAAGAATAAGACCTCTAAGTCCACGATCCCAGGTAACCTGAGGAAGAGTGCATGTGAGGCTAAAATAGATCTGAAAATGCAAGAAATGCTAAAGGAGTTGCTTAAAAATAAATGAAAAAATGAACATTTTACGATATTACAGAAAGCAAACACTTGTTTGGTGTGTGGTCTGGAAGAAATTGAAGTTGTGTCCTCTGGTAGAATCAAGGTCTCAGTCCAGCCAAAGATGAGCTTACAGCAGCTGTCTCCCGATATCGGACCTCTGCAGCAGTGGATTTGCACCAGCAGGTGACGGACTCTACCACTGCCTAGCATTGACTGCAATGGAGGATCATATTCTCCACCAAAAAGCTTTCTGGGGAACATGGTTTGACCCAGTAAAGACAACAATATATACGGTGTTGTGGATTTTAAGAATAACAGAAGGACTCACCACGGCAGCTGTTGATTTTCCAGGAGAATCTTTAACACTGTCAGTACCTCACAGGAACAAAGCAAACAATTAAAAGCTGCATTTCTAACTGATGTTTCTAGAGGTGCAACAGGAACGCTGTGAGCTGCTTGTGAAAGAGCCATCTGTGAACTGAAGTGAGTCCTTTATATTTGACAGATGAAAAACAGTGAGCAGCAAAAGGACATTTAAGCATGGTTTAAATTTAATTAAATATGCAGACATGTGGAGTGCATCAATTCAAAACTCAAACACACAGTCACAAGAGTTAAACTGACATTAACAAGCAGTTATCAATGCAGCCATGAATGAATCCTGAAACTCTTTAGTGCGCACATTGCTAGACAGATCTCAAAATTGTTGACAATTTTAGATGACATTTTAAAAAAGGACAGTTTCTGCATATGATGCTATAGCATAACTTGCATCAGAACACATTTACTCTTATCAATTCCAGTTTGAACAATCAGCACAACATTGAGGATGTTGAATATCAAGGGTTTAACCAAAATGGTTAATGCAACCACTGCATTTGGCCTGTATCCACAATTTAAACCATTATGATTCAACACTTCTCAGAAACAAATAAACACATAAATGAACCTATACAAGCTTTGTGGGTAAATTTCTGAATGTTCCTCACCTATTTCCAGCAACAACGAAACATTTGAAATTGCAATGAGCTCTTAATCTTCAAGCTCACAGATCGTTTTTTGAAGAAAACAAAAATCAAGTTCCTTCAGAACGTGCCAGCATTAAGTCTTAACTGAAATGGAGAAAGAAAGAAAAAAAAACAGTTTATCTAGTGATGAACTGAAACACAGTTATGAAAATATGCATTCACAATAGACACTGAATACTCTCCTCTGGGGCGATTTCTCTTGATGCAGCTCTTAACATCCGGGGGGGGTCACAAACACAAAAACTCACCTGTAGCTTTCTAGAAACCCTTAGACCTTGATTAGTTGGTTCAGGTGTGTTTGATTAGGGTTGGAGCTGAACTCTGCAGGACTGATGTTGACCACTCCAGGTTAGATGTTTTAGTACCATTAAAGTCACAACTATAGAAGCAGGGTAAATAATTACAAGAAAAAAAAGCACAAGTAAAAAAATGCCAGATAAAAAAAATATTCCCACTCACAATGAGTGCAGGTTACACGCTCTCCAACCTCCATCTTACACTGACAATCCTGTGAAATTTCAGCTCATGAGCATTTATACTCATGGACACAACCATTGACGGGGATGCAAGCAACCAGGAATTACATTCACCAAACAACCAAATCTCAAGATTATAAAAAATTTGGTACATGCATTAATCAACAAATTACTATTCAACAGCCATTTATGCATAGTTCCAGTAACTAAATTTTAAAACAACAAAAATCCATTTTATGCTCTACTTTGGTTTCTCCTACATCCCATGATGCACCACAGCACAGATATAAAAGTTAATTCCAGGAGCTGCTCTGGTTTTTCACCTGGTTCCAGCAAGGGTTTAATTATTGGGCTCTAAAACTCCTCATTTTTAAGTTGCTTTGGGTAAAAGCGTCAGCTAAATAGTGATGGCGAAGTGAAGCGTTCTGAACCAGCGAAGCTTTCAACACTATTGTATCGGAAAAAGGTTCATTACTTGAAGCTATTTTAAAACTGTTTATGCTGTGGCCATCTAGTGGTCATAAAAATAAATAACACCTTCCAAAGTGTTATGTTCCATTACAGCCAGTGGTTTCAACATCTAGTTCTACAACTGATTCTTTGTTTATTATATTTTATATAAATAATGGACATTGTCAAAGTCATGTGTTGGTGTACAGGCACTGAAATATTGTAACTTACAACTGTTTATTGTAACTCTGCCTCGGTCCTTAGATTATTTCATGGCCAAAGTCTATTTTTGAACTCAATATATAAATTACGATAAAAACAAATAAAACAAAAAAACAATGCTAACACTTCATAACGTACGATAATGTAAAGGAAACGGTGCTGAGGTTTGCTTCGTTTGAACCAGATACTGAAGCAGTCACGTGCTTTTCACAAAATGAATCAAGCTCCAATACAGTGCTTCAATGTGAAATGTTTTTTTTTTTTTGATACAAGCTTCGGTGTTGAACATAACATCACTACTGCTAAATGAATAAATGTAAAAGTAAAATGTGCTGGGTTTGACTGAATTATAAAAGTAAAGTAATGCACACTGTAGACAAGCTCAACTGACTGTATAAAGTTTCACAAATTAAAAAATAAAAATAAAAAAAGATAGGGAAGTTAACATTGTTTTTATAGGACATTTTATTTATAAGGGTCTTTCCATGAAATCAGTGCCTTTTGCGTCCCTAAGAAATAATCAAACATAGATTTAATATAACAATGAATAAATTTGCAATTTAAAACACAACAATACTATGTACTCTTTCATCAATATTACATTAATGTAAATTAAGTATTATTTTAAATGATATAAATAACATTTATGCTCATTAGGGTAAGGTTTTTGGCCTGTCCCTCACTATGATTTTTCTTTTTCAGCAGGACATTTAATTTTCAAAATGAAGGCAAAATGATATAAAAACAAAAATCACATTTGCATATTGTTTAAAATATAGTCTCATTGTTAAGCAATGTTTTTGGCACAAGTATGCCCAAGTATGCATTTTTTCTATAAAATTTAAATCTTTAATCTAAAGTCCCCAGATTTCATGTCAATCCTGTTACCCTCATCAAAAAACCCTTGTAAAATAATTTGTAATTGGCGACACTTATTTTCCAGCGATATCGTCTACATGATTGCACAGATACTATTTAAACTGAACTGAGATGAACGATGGCATCACTGAATTCAATAATGAAATGCCTTTAACTGAAAATTGAGTGTTTAAGCGTGTCATTTTACATTATTGACACCATTTTCCTATTCTGATATAGGAAAGTTGATTTGACACAATCTGTATTGTTAAAAGCGCTATATAAAAAAAGGTGAGTTTACTAATACAACCAGCAAGTAATACAAAAAGACTTAAAAGAAAAGAACAGATACTACTACCTAAAAGCATAGGCATAACGCACCACAGAACAAAGGCACTGGTGACAGGGCCATAAGACAAATCAGACCCTACCCTCAACTAATACAGTATACTGTAAATCAAATGTATATGCAAGACTGAAATTGCCATTTAAAAACAAACAAAAAAAGGTTTGTGGTGTAAAATTGTTATAAGTCCACAACACCAATGCCAAGTTATACATACATAGAGCATCAATACAACAAGGTACCAAAAAAAAACAAAAGAATAAAAGGGGAAGTAGTCAGTCAACTTAAACAGGCATAAATACAAATGATACAAGACATAGCCTGTAAAAGCTAAAAGTAGAGCAGAATATACGCACAGGATCTATGTTTGTATGTTTATACAGCAATAATACAAGATTAAAAGGCATGCATACAAATGCACAAACAAAGGGATATGTATACAAGTGGGATAAATGTTTAAATACAGGCAAAAAAAAAAAAAAAGAGAAAAAAAAGCCATTAATAAAATGTTTGAAATGTTAAAACAAACTAAAAAAAAAAAATGAAATAAGGAACTAAGTTCACAAACGGTCAGTTGTTCAGAACATAAAACCTGCAAATGCCTAAAGAAAAGGGACACATGAAAGGAAAAGTGCAAATGCCATCAAATAATGCAGAAAATCCCATGTAAAAAAACAATTATAATAATAATAATAAATAGAGCTGCAAGCAGCGATAACCGGGGTTCAAGCATTTTGAGGCCTAAGGTGGTATGCTTTTAGGGTCTAGGCCAACCTGGATGTATTGTTGGTAGTGAAGCACATTGAAAATTGAAAGAAGCAGCCTGTCAGCGGAGCAGCCTGTCAGCGAAGCAGCCTGTCAGCGGAGTCTATCTGGACTATGTTCTAGGGAGCAGTCTATCAAGGGAGCAGTCTTTCTGGACTATGTTCTAGGGAGCAGTCTATCTGGACTATGTTCTAGGGAGCAGTCTATCAAGGGAGCAGTCTATCTGGACTATGTTCTAGGGAGCAGTCTATCAAGGGAGCAGTCTTTCTGGACTATGTTCTAGGGAGCAGTCTATCTGGACTATGTTCTAGGGAGCAGTCTATCAAGGGAGCAGTCTTTCTGGACTATATTCTAGGGAGCAGTCTTTCTGGACCTTGTTCTAGGGAGCAGTCTATCTGGACTATGTTCTAGGGAGCAGTCTTTCTGGACTATGTTCTAGGATGCAGTCTACCTGGACTATGTTCTAGGGAGCATTCTACCTAGACTATGCTCTAGGGTGCATTTTACCTGGACTATGTTCTAGGGTGCATTCTACCTGGACTATGTTCTAGGGAGCAGTCTATCAAGGGAGCATTGTTTCTGGACTATGTTCTAGGGAGCATTCTACCTGGACTATTTTCAAGGGTGCATCCTACCTGGACTATGTTCTAGGGAGCAGTCTACCTGGACTATGTTCTAGGGATCATTCTACCTGGACTATGTTCTAGGGTGCATTCTACCTGGACTATGTTCTAGGGTGCATTCTATCTGCACCATGTTCTAGTGAGTAGTCTACCTGCACCATGTTCTAGGGAGCAGTCTACCTGCACCATGTTCTAGGGAGTAGTCTACCTGCACCATGTTCTAGGGAGCAGTCTATCTAGGGAGCCGTCTACCTGGACTATGTTCTAGGGAGCCGTCTACCTGGACTATGTTCTAGGGAGCCGTCTACCTGGACTATGTTCTAGGGAGCCGTCTACCTGGACTATGTTCTAGGGTGCAGTCTACCTGGACTATGTTCTAGGTTGCAGTCTACCTGGACTATGTTCTAGGGAGCAGTCTACCTGGACTATGTTCTAGGGAGCATTCTACTTGGACTATGTTCTAGGGAGCAGTCTACCTGGACTATGTTCTAGGGTGCAGTCTACCTGGACTATGTTCTAGGATGCATTCTACCTGGACTATGTTCTACGGAGCAGTCTATCAAGGGAGCATTCTTACTTAACTATGTTCTAGGGAGCATTCTACCTGGACTATTTTCAAGGGTGCATTCTACCTGGACTATGTTCTAGGGAGCAGTCTACCTGGACTATGTTCTAGGGATCATTCTACCTGGACTATGTTCTAGGGTGCATTCTACCTGGACTATGTTCTAGGGTGCATTCTATCTGCACCATGTTCTAGGGAGTAGTCTACCTGCACCATGTTCTAGGGAGCAGTCTACCTGCACCATGTTCTAGGAAGTAGTCTACCTGCACCATGTTCTAGGGAGCAGTCTATCTAGGGAGCCGTCTACCTGGACTAAGTTCTAGGGAGTCGTCTACCTGGACTATGTTCTAGGGAGCTGTCTACCTGGACTATGTTCTAGGGTGCAGTCTATCTGGACTATGTTCTTGGGAGCAGTCTACCTGGACTATGTTCTTGGGAGCAGTCTACCAACGGAGCAGTCTACCAAGGGAGCAGTCTACCTGGACTATGTTCAAGGGAGCAGTCTACCAAGGGAGCAGTCTACCTGGACTATGTTCTAGGGAGCAGTCTACCTGGACTATGTTCAAGGGAGCAGTCTACCAAGGGAGCAGTCTACCTGGACTATGTTCAAGGGAGCAGTCTACGAAGGGAGCAGTCTACCTGGACTATGTTCTAGGGAGCATTCTACTTGGACTATGTTCTAGGGAGCATTCTACCTCGACTATGTTCTAGGGTGCAGTATACCTGGACTTTGTTCTAGGGTGCAGTCTACCTGGACTATGTTCTTGGGAGCAGTCTACCTGGACTATGTTCTTGGGAGCAGTCTTCCAACGGAGCAGTCTACCAAGGGAGCAGTCTACCTGGACTATATTCTTGGGAGCAGTCTACCAACGGATCAATCTAGCAAGGGAGCAGTCTACCTGGACTATGTTCTTTCCTGTAGCTCAAATAGTAGAGCATGGCGCTAGCAACGCCAAGATCATGGGTTCGATTCCCAGGGAAAGCAAGAGCTGATCAAATGTAAAAACTGTAACTTGAATGCAATGTAAGTCGCTTTGGATAAAAGTGTCTGCTAAATGCATAAATGTAAATGTAAATGTAAATGTTCTTGGGAGCAGTCTACCAAGGGAGCAGTCTACCTGGACTATGTTCAAGGGAGCAGTCTACCTGGACTATGTTCTTGGGAGCAGTCTACCAACGGAGCAGTCTACCTGGACTATGTTCAAGGGAGCAGTCTACCTGGACTATGTTCTTGGGAGCAGTCTACCAACGGAGCAGTCTACCTGGACTATGTTCAAGGGAGCAGTCTACCAACGGAGCAGTCTACCTGGACTATGTTCAAGGGAGCAGTCTACCAAGGGAGCAGTCTACCTGGACTATGTTCAAGGGAGCAGTCTACAAAGGGAGCAGTCTACCTGGACTATGTTCTAGGGTGCAGTCTATCAAGGGTGCATTCTACGTGGACTATGTTCTAGGGAGCATTCTACCTGTACTATGTTCTAGGATGCAGTCTACCTGGACTATGTTCTAGGGTGCAGTCTACCTGGACTATGTTCTAGGGAGCATTCTATCAAGGGTGCATTCTACCTGGACTATGTTCTAGGGAGCATTCTATCAAGGGAGCATTCTACCTGTACTATGTTCTAAGGAGCAGTCTATCTAGGTTGCAGTCTACCTGGACTATGTTCTAGGGAGCAGTCTACCTGGACTATGTTCTAGGGTGCTTTCTACGTGGACTATGTTCTAGGGTGTATTATACCTGGACTATGTTGTAGGGAGCAGTCTACCTGGACTATGTTCTAGGGAGCCTTCTACCTGGACTATGTTCTAGGGAGCCTTCTACCTGGACTATGTTCTAGGGAGCATTCTATCAAGGGTGAATTCTACCTGGACTATGTTCTAGGGAGCAGTCAAGTCAAGTCACCTTTATTTATATAGCGCTTTTAACAATACAGATTGTGTCAAAGCACTTAACAGTATCAAATTGGAGGATAGAGTGTCAGTAATGTATAATGATAAGATTATACACTCAATTTTCAGTTAAAGGCATTTCATTATTGAATTCAGAGATGTCATTGTCTAGCTCAGTTTAGTTTAAATAGTATCTGTGCAATCAAATCGGCGATAATCGCTAGAAATTAAGTGTCCCCAACTGAGCAAGCCAGAGGCGACAGCGGCAAGGAACCAAAACCCCCTCTGTGACAGAATGGAGAAAAAAACCTTGGGAGAAATCAGACTCAGTCGGGGGGCCAGTTCTCCTCTGACCAGACGAAACCCACAGTTCAAAAGTTTATATTTCTATTTTAATTTTGTTGCAAGTTCTAACAATAGTAGTATTATGTAGTTAGGTATTTTATTATATTTTTAGTTATTTTGTTATATTTTTTAGTTTTAATGTATTTTAATCTAGGTTTTCGCTGGGGATATGTCTCTAGGGGTCATCTGGGTGTCCTGGTCTCCACTGACGATCAGGGCTGTAGACATCATCTCTTGGTGCTGATCCACCATCTGATTGGATACGGACTGAGAAACAGAATAGGAAAGAAACAGACAAATATTAGTGTAGATGCCATTCTTCTTACGATGTAACAAGTACATCGTGTGTTATGGGGAGTGTTCCCGGTTCCAGTTGATCTAATTAATGCAGCCTTTAATGGATTTGAATTATAGAAGTGTATTAGTGTGTTATGTGTACGCCAGGATAAAGAGATGGGTCTTTAATCTAGATTTGAACTGACAGAGTGTGTCTGCCTCCCGAACAGTGATAGGTAGATTGTTCCAGAGTTTGGGTGCTAAATAGGAAAAGGATCTGCCGCCCGCAGTCGATTTTGATATTCTAGGTATTATCAAACGGCCAGAGTTTTGAGAATGCAGCGGACGTGGAGGACTATAATGCGATAAGAGCTCGCTCAAGTACTGAGGAGCTAAACCATTCAGGGCTTTATAAGTAATTAACAAGATTTTAAAATCTATCTGATGTTTGATAGGGAGCCAATGCAGTGTTGACAGAACCGGGCTAATATGGTCATATTTCCTGGTTCTAGTAAGGACTCTAGCTGCTGCATTTTGGACCAACTGTAGTTTGTTGATCAAGCGCGCAGAACAACCACCCAATAAAGCATTACAATAGTCTAACCTTGAGGTCATAAACGCATGAACTAACATTTCTGCATTTGACGTTGAGAGCATAGGTCGCAATTTAGATATGTTTTTGAGATGAAAAAACTAAGTTTTACAGATGCTAGAAACATGGCTTTCAAATGAAAGATTGCTATCGAACAGCACACCTAGGTTCCTGACTGATGAAGAAGAATTTACAGAGCAGCCATCAAGTGTTAGATAATGTTCTAGGTTATTACATGTGGAGTTTTTAGGTCCGATAATTAACACCTCTGTTTTTTCAGAATTTAGCAGTAACAAATTACTCGTCATCCAGTTTTTTATATCGACTATGCATTCCATTAGTTTCTCAATTTGGTGTGTTTCACCGGGCCGCAAAGAAATATAGAGCTGAGTATCATCAGCATAACAGTGAAAGCTAACACCATGTCTCCTGATAATATCTCCCAAGGGTAACATGTAAAGCGTGAAAAGTAACGGCCCTAGTACTGAGCCTTGAGGTACTCCATACTGCACTTGTGATCGATATGATACCTCTTCATTCACTGCTACGAACTGATGGCGGTCAGATAAGTATGATTTGAACCATGCTAAGGCGCTTCCACTAATGACAACAAAGTTTTGTAGTCTATTCAAAAGAATGTTGTGGTCAATAGTGTCGAATGCAGCGCTAAGATCCAGTAGAACTAATAGAGATACAACCACGATCAGATGATAGAAGCAGGTCATTTGTAACTCTAATGAGAGCAGTCTCAGTGCTATGATACGATCTAAATCCTGACTGGAATTCCTCACAGATATCATTTTTCTCTAAGAAGGAATATAATTGTGAGGATACTACCTTTTCTAGTATCTTTGACAGAAAAGGGAGATTTGAGATTGGTCTGTAATTAACTAGGTCTTTGGGGTCAAGTTGCGTTTTTTTTATGAGAGGCTTAATAACAGCCAATTTGAAGGTTTTAGGGACATATCCTAATGACAATAATGAATTAATAATAGCCAAAAGAGGATCTATGACTTCTGGAAGCAGCTCTTTTAGTAGTTTAGATGGAATCGGGTCTAACATACATGTTGTTGGTTTAGATGATTTAACAAATTTATACAATTCTTCCTCTCCTACAGCAGAGAATGAATGGAATTGCTCCTCAGGGGATCTATAGTGCGCTATCTGATGCGATACTGTAGCTGATGGCTGCAAGGATACAATTTTATCTCTGATAGTATCGATCTTGGAAGTGAAGTAGTTCATAAAGTCATTACTGCTATGCTCTTGTGAAATGCCAACACCTGTTGATGCTTTATTTTTCGTTAATTTAGTCACTGTATTGAATAAATAATGAGGGTTATGTTTGTTTTCTTCTAGAAGAGACGAAAAGTAATCAGATCTAGCAGTTTTTAATGCTTTTCTGTAGGATAGGGTACTTTCCCGCCAAGCTAAACGAAATACCTCTAATTTAGTTTTCCTCCAGCTGCGCTCCATTTTCCGGGCTGCTCTCTTTAGGGTTCGAGTGTGCTCATTATACCACGGTGTGGGACTCTTATCCTTAATCTTCCTTAAGCGTAAAGGAGCAACCGCATCTAAAGTGCTAGAAAAGAGAGAGTCCATAGTTCCTTTTACATCATCGAGTTGTTCTGAGCTATTGGATATGCTGAGGAACTAATATAAGTCAGGAAGATTATTTATAAAGCAGTCTTTTGTGGTAGAGGTAATGCTTCTACCATATTTGTAACAAGAAGTTGGCTTTACAGCTTTAGCTATATGGAATATACAGGAGACTAGATAATGATCTGAGATATCATCGCTCTGCTGCAAAATTTCAATGCCACTGACATCAATTCCATGTGACAGTATTAAATCTAGAGTATGATTTCGACAATGAGTAGGTCCTGACACGTGTTGTTTAACACCAATAGAGTTTAGAATGTCTATAAATGCTGATCCCAACGAATCTTTTTCATTATCAACATGGATATTAAAATCACCAACGATTAGGACTTTATCTGCAGTCAGCACTAACTCCGATAGAAGATCAGAAAATTCTTTAATAAAGTCTGTATGGTGCCCTGGTGGCCTGTATACAGTAGCCAGTACAAACATCACAGGGGGTTTATCATTAATACTTGTTTCTTTGGATAACGTTATATGAAGCACCATTACTTCGAACGAATTATACTTGAAACCCGACCTCTGAGAGATACTGAAAATATTGCTATAAATTGTAGCAACACCTCCCCCTTTACCTTTTGGACGCGGTTCATGTTTGTAACAGTAATCTTGTGGTGTAGACTCGTTTAAAGTAATGTAATCATCTTGTTTTAGCCAGGTTTCTGTCAGACAAAGCACATCTAGTTTATGGTCAGTGAACATATCATTTACAAAAAGTGCTTTTGAAGAAAGGGATCTAATATTCAATAAGCCAAGCTTTATCATGTCTTTATCTGTATTATATCACTTTCTTATTTGTTGAGCATCAATTAAATTGTTACTATTACTTTGGTTTGGATGTTTTCTGTATTTTCTAGTTCGGGGAACAGACACAGTCTCTATAGAGTGATATCTAGGTGAAAAAGTTTCTATGTGCTGAGAGTTAACTGACTTTGGTGACGTGAGGCGGCTAGCAGACGATCGGTTTAGCCAGTCTGTCTGCTTCCTGACTTGGGCTCCAGTTAGTCAAGTACGAACTCTAAGACTATGTGCCATATTTCTAGAGAGAAGAGCGGCACCACCCCAGGAGGGATGAACACCATCTCTTTTCAACAGGTTAGGTCTGCCCCAAAAATTCTTCCAATTGTCTATGAAGCCTATGTTATTTTGCGGGCACCACTTAGACATCCAGCCATTGAGTGACGACAGTCTGCTATGAATCTCATCGCCACGGTAAGCAGGGAGGGGACCAGAGCATATTATAGTGTCTGACATCGTACTTGCAAGTTCACACACCTCTTTAACATTATTTTTGGTGATCTCCGACTGGCGAAGTCGAACATCATTAGAGCCGACGTGGACAACAATCTTACTGAATTTACGTTTAGCATTAGTCAGCACTTTTAAATTTGCCAAGATGTCAGGCGCTCTGGCTCCTGGTAAACAATGGACTATGGTGGCTGGTGTCTCTAGTTATTGGCGATTCTATTGTACAGAACGTGAAAATAGAGCACTTTCATCAGGTTTCTCAGTGGGTGCTTCACTGAGTAGGGAGAACCTGTTTGATGTTCTGATCGGAACGGAAGAGCGGTGTTTTGACCCGCGACTATGCTGCCTCACTGTCACCCAGCTGCCCTGCTGCACGGGCTCAACCGGAACCGAACAATGTACAGGACTCCCTGAACTAGTCGCATCCAAAGCAGTATATGCAGCCCTCACATTCTTACTATCCTTAACTAAAGTTTGGATGCGTGTCTCTAGTTCTAAAACCTTCTCTGTCAGCCTAACTATTTCCCTGCATTTATCACATGTGAATCCCTCGCTGCTAACAGAGACAGATAAACTATACATGTGGCAAACAGTGCAAACAACAATAGCAGGAGAAGAAGCCATTACTCACCGTGATTGATGAATGATACCAACTTAACTTACCACTTACCACTGTTGTTTGATGAGCTCGTGAAAAACGGAGCGAGAAAAAAATTAAAAAATAAAAATAATAGGCGCGAATAGAAATGCAAATGGACCGCGAGTGACAAGCTAACGGGCTAACAAGCTGCACTCGCGGTTTCACAAAAATCTCTAATACCTCCGTGATGCCAAACGGCTCAATCTCCGCCAGGCTCGTTCGGCGCTTTTCTTCACGAGGTTCCAATTCACCATCACTTACCGTCCAGGGAATCAAAACTGCAAGGCGGATGCCCTTTCCCGCCTGCACTCCCCCGATGCCCCATTCGAGCCTGAGCCAATTCTCCCTCCAGCCCTAATCGTGAGTCCAATTCAATGGACCATCGATAAGGACATCCAAGCCGCCACTCTGATCGAACCTGCTCTGCTGGGAGGCCCAGAAGGGAAAACATATGTTCCCACCTCACAACAGCAGTCCCTTCTGGGCTCGGTTCACCAAGTACCGGGCTCTGGACATCCAGGCAGCCAACGGACCATCTCGCTCCTCCAACCCCATTAGTGGTGGCCCAGTATGTCCCATGATGTCACCAGGCACATCCGAAGTTGTTCAGTCTGTGCCCAGTCCAAGACTTCTCGTCACCTCCCCGTAGGCAAGCTCGTGCCCCTACCCATTCCTCAATGTCCGTGGTTGCACATCGGGATTGACTTTGTAACTGATTTACCCAACTCAGAGGGAAACACCTGTGTGTTAGTGACTGTGGATCGCTTTTCAAAAGCCTGTAAGCTGGTTCCCCTCTCAGGTTTACCCACAGCCCTAGAAACAGCCCTAGAGCTGTCCGAGGTGTCAGCTGTGGATTATTGGTTCCAGGAGAGCGAGAGAGTATGGGACTCAGCTCATGTCCAACTCCAGCGGGCAGTGCGGAGGCAAAAACAGTTTGCAGATGCTTGACGCTCCGCCGCTCCTACCTACCATCCAGGACAACGGGTCTGATTGTCCACCAGAGATCTGCGCCTCCGCCTGCCCTGTAAAAAGCTGAGTCCCTGCTACATCGGTCCTTTCTGGATACAGAGGCAGATAAATGAAGTCACGTACCAGCTTCACCTACCACCAAGGTACAGAGTCCATCCCACCTTTCACGTGTCACTCCTTAAACCCTTTTCTCCTCCCTCATCAAAACCCAGGGAACCCGACGAGCCTCCTCCTCCAGAAATCCTAGACCAACCATCGGTCTACCAGGTCGAGAACATCTTGGACTCGCGGCGGCGGGGTGGCCGGCTCGAGTACCTGGTCGACTGGGAGGGTTATGGGCCAGAGGAGCGTTCCTGGGTGGTCCGGGATGATATTCTAGATCCCATGTTGCTCGAGGACTTCCACCGTGCTCATCCGAATCGTCCCACACCAAGAGGCCGCGGGCGCCCCCGCCATCGCTTGAGGGCATCAGGAGCCACTCCTGGGGGAGGGGGTAATGTCAGAGATGTTACATTGTCACAGCCTCCTCCATCACCTCAGTCATCAACCACCACTTACACCAGATCTCACTCACCTGTGTTCTGATCACCTGCACCTGCCGATCTCCAATCAAGTTAAATGTTTTTGGCACTTGTGTAAAAATGCTGTAAAATGAGGATGCTGTCAAAAATAATGTCATAAATAGGTTTCTTCATGTCATAATAATAATAATAATAATAATAATACAAACAGATTATTTTTGTTTTGTTTTGTATTGGTTTTACAGTGGAATAGGATTATTGTAAATGTAACAAATGTCTTTATTTTGTTGTACTTTAAATGATAATAAAATAATTATTTATAAAATAACAATTAATAATAATAATAATAATAATTATTATTATTATTATCATCATATTTTATACTTTTATTTTATTGTTTTTTTTTGTTGTTGTTGTTTTTGTTTTTTTGTTTTTTTTGCTTATTATAATTTTATTTGATTATTTAAATAACAATTAAAAACATTTTAATATTACTCACTTTTTATTTTTCAGTACAGTTACTGCAATATTATCTTATGTTTTTTTTTATGGTTCTGATTTCAATAATGCAATTCTTCTTTATAATAATTATAATAATAATAATAAAAACTGAGTTTTTTAATTGTAATTGTAACAAATGTCTTTATTTTTGTCAGAGAGTCACTGTCTCCGTCATCACCAGGAATCACGAGATCGCAATCACCTGCATTCTAATCACCAGCACCTGCGCACCCTCATCAGCACTCCCATAAAGCACTCACACTCTCTGGCATTCATCGTCCGGTCTACGGTTCACACCCTGAACACAGACCAGGCTCCTCTTTTCCCGTAACTCTCTTGTGCTTCCTCCTCAGATCTCCCCTGTGACACTCCACCGTTACTCCAGCGAATACCTACGATTACTTCCATTGCTCCCCGGATACTCACTCCCAAGGACATTACTCTTTACCCCTTCCTGGACCCTCATCGACTCCCTCACCTCCTCTGTTTATTCATTCATTTAAATAAAGTCACATTGCACCTCTCACCCTTGGTTATCGGCTCAGTTTGTGACAATTTTGTTGTACTTTAAATAATAATAAAATAAAATCTTATTATTATTATTATTACTACTATTACTGAATACTGAGTTTTTATTGTATAGTAATATTTACTTTTATGGTTTTGGGTAATTTTATAATAACAATAAATAAATAACTAACTAAATAACTAATAAATAACTAAAATATTTAGGATATTATTATTTATAAATAGCCATTGTTTTTATTTTTTTAGTACAGTAGGATTATTGCAATTGTAACATTTCCTTTTTATATACTGAAAAATAAAACAATTCATATTTTGGTTATTATTATTATTATATAGTTTTTATTTTACAGTACAATAGGATTATTGCAATTGTGGCATTTCTATTGTTTTATTGTAATTATTTTTATATGTTATAATTAATATAATAATAAAATAATTTATATTTTGGTTGTTTACTATTATTATTAAATAGTTTTTATTTTTCAGTACAATAGGATTATTGCAATTGTAACATTTCTTTACTTGCTTTCTATAATTCAAATAATAGTTAAATCAATAAAAGGACTCCAGTATTGACACAAATACTTCAGCTAAAGTAATATTTGCATTATATATTTACACTTGTTCAAATCAATCAGCAAAGCTTTTACATATTTTAACACATTACGTTTAAGTATTTAAAATATATTATTTTTACGATGAATCTATTGTTATTAAAACACTTTCAAATTCAGAAGAAAAAAGTAAATATTTAGTAAATATTATAAAATATTTTAAAATAAATATTCTGTCACGTTCTTTCTCTGAAGGAGATCTCATAATGATGTAATGTCTTTACTGTGGTTATAATAACTATATTTGATTAAATGCTGTGATTAATGTTATATTTTGTCTTGTGTCTCGAGAGGAATCTATTATATTTATGATTCATAAATCATTCAGACATTTCTCAGATTCATCAGCTTTATTGTACAGTACAGACTGACTCAAAGCAACTTTACAGTGAGAAGCTAGAAATAGTAATTACATATTACATATTCATCAATTACAATCAAATCTCAAGATGATTTGTCATCGTGTTTCATTATTTGTGCACAAAAACAATCCAGAAAAATAAGATGAATGAAAACATAAATATTTTCTGAATGAATGACTGATCTGACTGTCTCTATGAGGATTTCTGACACACATTTATTCTGATTGATGTTCATATTAATGTGATGAAGAGAGTCTATAACATCTCACTGTTACTGATTCATCATGCAGCTCAAAGCATTATGGGTAGAATCTCTCGTCAGTCTATTCTGCACAGTTTAATCAACACAGTTTAATCAACACAGTTTCACTGATGATTCATAATTAACCCAAAACCCAGGATAGAGCGGCTGAGTGAATGTGGTCTGGACTGTGTGGATGAGGCTCATTGTGTCAGAGACGCTGTAGAAGGACAGAGTTCCTGCGCCGTGATCCACAAACACTCCTATTCTACTGCTGATGGGCTCTACAGGGAGATCTATTCTTCTGATATCATCATCATCATCATGATCAGGGAGTTCAGTCTGTATGTTATTGTGTTTGAATGAGTATCTGGAGTGAGAGCAGAACAAACACCATGACTGATCATTAGATCCAAAAACACACTCATAACCTGCTCCCTTCCTGCTGATGCTCTTATATGACACTGATATTAACACACCATGATCTCCACTCCACTCGATCTCCCAGTAACAGCGTCCACACACACTCTCTCTACACAACACCTGAGGATTGAAGCCATCAAATCTGTCTGGATGATCAGGATACAGCTGCAGATCTGGGAAAGTGAATGTAATCACTCTGTTGTTCTCAGACGAAGGAGTTAATTCACCGTGTTCAGATCCAGAGTGAACTGATGGCAATCTGATGGAGATAAAACACATCAGAATCAGAATCACTAAACCTAAACCTGTGTCACAGAACACATTTTGATATATATTCTCATATATCTTATATATATATGTTTTAACAGTTTTTAAAAATAATATTATATAAGAGTGTTGAAATGTTCAGAGATCTCGCTACACACTGGCTGAATGACTGACCTGGTCTCCTAGCAACAGTGACAGCAGCTGTTGCCAAGCAATAGTAATGACTGTACTGGACTGAAACTGATGTTCAACCGTCTGAATCCATTCATGTACATCATAAACTAATATAATCTCTCTATGAAATCACGTCACAGCTCGACATGTCAACATCTACACCGCTCTGAAGTGTTTCTGTATCATCAGCTCTATGACTGAAAACAGTGTTTGTAGTTTACAGTGTGATCTGTGTGTGTGTGTGTGTGTGTGTGTGTGTCTGATGGATCTGATGATCAGTGACATTCACAGACTTCCAGAGGAAAATCATTAAATCACCACACTATCCTTCAGACCCTGTTCATTCAGCGTCACATCAAACCCATTTCATTCCTCTATAAACTCTGTTTTCCTTTTCATTTAGTTCTAGATTCTATGTTATATGATTTAATACCAGTTTAACATTAAAATATATGTTTAATGAAATGAAGTAATAGAAACTTTTTTAAATCCTTTAAAATGTTTTCAAATTAAAACAATTAATTTACAACAAAACAAAAAATGTAATTGTTATTTCACACACACACGCACACACACACAGAGACAGACAGACAGACAGACAGACACTCTTACACACACACATACTTTAATTTGTGGTTTATGGGGACTCTCCATAGGCGTAATGGTTTTTATACTGTACAAACTGTGTGCTATCGCCCTACACCAACCCTACACCTAAACCTACCCCTTCCGGCTTCGTTACTGTTCGGATGCTCCTGCTTATTGCTCTGCGCTTCGCTCCCTATTTATGTACTTTTCTCAGATTTCTCTAAGTTTTTAACTTCAGCATATCAGCACAGTGCTCAAACAACACAGTTTTTTGAAAAAGAAGACTCTTTGCCTCCCACTGCCAGCAGTTTACATTCCAGAGACGGGAAAACACAGCTGTCTACATTCAAACAGACGGGAAAGAAAATGCCCCTTGTGGAATCTACCTGCTGCATGAACTGCCACATACTTCTACAAAGGATTGCGATTCTTGAAACAAAGTTACTTGCTGGACCTCCAAAACAGGTGGAACACACAGCAGATCATCATCACAGACCCCCTCAGCATACAGCCGGTGAGTCCTGTGAATCTAGTGAATCTCAACAGTTTATACAAAGTGTAGAGGAACAAGCTGATTGACAGACTAATCGATGGCACAAACAGGGAGCGAGACCCAAAGGCACTCGAGACATCAGATTGTCACGAGTATCTCGTATTGCTGCAGTAGCATCCTCTACCCCAGATACGGCTATGACAAGACTTGTAAACACTGGCATTCTACAACCCCCTATACATCTTGAGAACAGATTTGGGGCATTAATGAATGTGGGTGAGGAATCCCCAAATGTGACAAAACATAGATCGAATCAGCCAGCAGCTAACATCGCTACTAACAGGCGCTCAAGGTCGAGCAGACAGCGGCAATCAGCTCAGAGCGCAGCCGAGCCCAGGACTCTGATAGTGGGTGACTCTATTATCAGAAACATCAGTAGCAGGACTACAACTACATGCTGCTTTCCTCAAGCAACCGTCTCTGATGCGAACAAGGAACTTCGGAACATTCTGATGAAGCACAAGACTGCAAATCGAATCATCATCCATGTGGGGAAGAACGATATTCGGAAAGAGCAGTCAGAACTGCTTAAGGAGGATTTCAGTGAACTCCTTGAAACACTTCAAAGATTTGAAGTTCAGTCGTGCATCAGTGGACCACTCCCAGCAAGAGGAACTAACATGTTTTCACGGCTGCTTGGGCTGAATACATGGCTGCAAAGAACCTGCAGTACAAAAGGAGTCAACTTCATCGACAACTTCAATATTTTCTGGGGCCATAGACAACTGTTTAAACCAGACGGCTTCCACCCAAACAAACTTGGTGCAAAAGTCCTAAAGGACAATATCTATTTCTCCCTCCGTCATGCTTCAGTGGTGTGTGCCAATCCACTCGGCCTCAATGGCACACACACACCTGGACAGAGTATGAGTGACCACAGGACTTCATGTCAGCCTCAGTCATCTTGTGGTTGACACATCCCACAAGGACACTGATAACACCACGCAGCCAAAACAAACTTTCCTCATGGAAACTATCCTGGCTGAACCCTGCCCAATGAGCTCGTCACATACAGACTGTGACGTACTACAGCAGCTCCAAGACTCAGCACCCAAGGACAACTATCTGGAAAACAGCCAGGGAAGCCAGGACAACATTTGTCAGCCACCAGAAACACCAGAGCCAGAGCCCATCTCACCAGACACACTATCCCTCTCTCCAGAATCTCCACTAGTTTTTAATCAGCTGAACAACTACTTAAACTCAAATGGATACCCGGACAATTTTCAATCTGGTTTCCGAGCACATCATAGCACAGAGACCGTGCTTATTAAGATAATAAATGATATTTGCTTCAATTCTGATTCTGGCAAAATATCAGTGCTGGTACTACTAGATCTTAGTGCTGCGTTTGACACTGTTGATCATAACATACTTCTAGAGAGACTGGAAAACTGGGTCGGGCTTTCTGGGATGGTACTCAAATGGTTCAGGTCATATATTGAAGGGAGAGGTTATTATGTGAGTATAGGAGAGCATAAGTCTAAGTGGACGTCCATGACATGCGGAGTCCCACAAGGCTCAATTCTTGTACCACTCTTGTTTAGCCTGTATATGCTCCCACTAAGTCAAATAATGAGAAAGAACCAAATTGCCTATCACAGCTATGCTGATGATACCCAGATTTACCTAGCCTCATCTCCAAATGACTATAGCCCCATTGACTCCCTCTGCCAATGCATTGATGAAATAAACTGTTGGATGTGCCAGAACTTTCTTCAGTTAAACAAGGAGAAAACTGAAGTCATTGTATTTGGAAACAAAGATGAAGTTCTCAAGGTGAATGCATACCTTGACTCTAGGGGTCAATCAACTAAAAACCAAGTCAAAAATCTTGGGGTGATTCTGGAGACAGACCTTAGTTTTAGTAGTCATGTCAAAGCAGTAACTAAATCAGCATACTATCATCTCAAAAACATTGCAAGAATTAGATGTTTTGTTTCCAGTCAAGACTTAGAGAAACTTGTTCATGCCTTTATCACCAGCAGGGTAGATTATTGTAATGGTCTCCTCACTGGCCTTCCAAAGAAGACCATTAGACAGCTGCAGCTCATCCAGAACGCTGCTGCCAGGATTCTGACTAGAACCAGAAAATTTGAGCATATCACACCAGTCCTTAGGTCCTTACACTGGCTTCCAGTTACATTTAGGATTGATTTTAAAGTACTTTTACTCGTTTATAAATCTCTAAATGGTCTAGGACCTAAATACATTGGAGATATGCTCACTGAATATAAACCTAACAGAGCACTCAGATCATTAGGATCGAGTCAGTTAGAAATACCAAGGGTTCACACAAAACAAGGGGAGTCTGCTTTTAGCTATTATGCCGCCCGCAGTTGGAACCATCTTCCAGAAAAGATCAGATGTGCTAAAACATTAGCCACATTTAAATCCAGACTCAAAACTCATCTGTTTAGCTGTGCATTTGTTGAATGAGCACTGTGCTACGTCCGAACTGATTGCACTATGTATAATCATTTTCTATTCTTAAATGTTTTAAATTCTTTTTAAATCAATTTTTAAATCACTTTGTTTTTATTGTTGTGATTATTATTATTTTTAATTCCTTATTATTTTTAATGACTATTTCACTTCTTTTTATGTAAAGCACTTTGAATTACCACTATGTATGAAATGTGCTATATAAATAAACTCGCCTTGCCTTGCCTTGCCTTACAGGAAACTACTGGCTTTTGAATTACTTTTGAATTACAAACTACTTTTGAATTTCATAACACCGTTTTGTATGTTTTTTTTTAAGCCTTTTGTTTTACGGGGACACAGGTGTCCTCATAAACCATGTTTACGTTGTAGTACCCATGCTATTATACACATTTGTGTCCTCATAAACCATATATACCAGTACACACACACACACTCACTCTCACACTCCCTCACTCTCAAACTCACACTTTCACACAGTCTCACACTCTCTCACAGACACAGACACTCACAGTCTCACACTCACACTCTCAGTCTCACACTCTCACTGACACTCACACACACACACACACACACACACACACACTGACACACAGACACTCACACTCTCACTCTCACTAAAATTATTTATTGAATTATGACAGACGTATGCATCATGTTCTAGGCCAGGGGTACTCAAGTTCAGAGGCCAAGCGGGCCGCATTTAAACTACATATGATGCGAAGGCTCACAAATTACAATTTGCATCATCAGACTTTATTTAAGACAATATTTGCAGATTTACTGATTTAGAAATACAGTTTATTACTTATCTAAGTCTTGCTTGTCCTATTTAAAATAAGACTGAGCATGAATATATATATATACATATATATATATATTTTTTTTTGTTTTGTTTTGTTTTTTTGTTTTTTTTCACAAGTAAAAATCTGGAACAAAAAATTTGATTAAAAGTTTGTTTTGCTATATTGAACAGAGTAGCCTATTGAACAAACTCAAAATGCTAAAACTAAAAACATTCTTGAGCAAACATAGTTCACAAAGTACTGTCAGGGTTGGACTGAGAGACGAACACAGGTGAGTCGAATTACTTTTCTTTAATTCTTTCTTTGCAAACGTAAACAGATCTCGAAGGATAACAGAACCAAGTAGTAACAGTGCTGGAATCGTTTTCAACATAAGAGGTGAGTCCAACATAAAGACATTCTTCTTTCTTTTCAAACAGGTCTGAGTGCAAGGCTTACGGCACGGAGGAGTCCAGGAATCCAAGAGGTAAGTGAGAGATGATGATGAGCTTACGACCTTGAGACCAACCAACGAAGGATTGTGGTGAGTGACTTTATGTAGGATGTTTGGTGATTGGAGTCAGGTGGTAATCAGTATTCAGGTGATTGTGAACGGGTGTTGATGGTTGGTGTAGATGAGGTTGTGGGCGGATCCGTGACAGTACCCCCTCCCCCATGGGCGTCTCCCGGCGCCCGGGTCCGGCGGCGAGGGCGACCGCGTCCTCTTGGGGCTGGGCAGTTGGGGTGTGACTGGTGAAAGTCGGAAAGGAGCAAGGGGTCCAGTACATCCTCTCGGTTCACCCATGACCTCTCCTCGAGGCCGAATCCCTCCCAATCCACGAGATATTGGAGTCGGCCGCCCCGCCGCCGGGAGTTTAGGATCTCTTTAACTCGGTAGATGGTTTCACTGGGTTCGGCCGGGAGGAGGAGGCACTGGCTCTGTGGATGGAGGGAGAACGGGTTAGTGAATGGTTTCAGTAACGACACATGGAAGGTAGGTGATATACGGTAAGTTGGGGGGAGTTGGAGCTCGTAGGTGACTTCGTTGATTTGTCTTCGTATGGGGAAAGGGCCGACGTAGCGAGGGCTTAGTTTTTTGCAGGGTAGACGGAGGCGGATATCCCGCGTGGAGAGCCAAACTTGGTCGCCAGGTTGGTATAGCGGGGTAGCGGCGCGCCGAGAATCCGCATGCAATTTGTGTCTCCGTATTGCTTGTTGGAGATGGACATGGGCAGAGTTCCATACCCTTTCGCTCTCTCGAAACCAGAAGTCCACAGAGGGAACTTCGGAGGGTTCTCCGGTCCAGGGGAAGAGAGGTGGTTGAAATCCGAGGAAGCATTGAAATGGGGTTAGACCGGTGGTTTCCTGCCGCATTGAATTTTGGGCGTATTCGGCCCAGGGAAGGTATTGGCTCCATCGGTCTTGGTGTCGATGGCAATAGGCGCGGAGGTAACGTCCAATCTCTTGAATCTTCCGTTCTGTTTGGCCATTGGTTTGCGGGTGATAACCGGAGGACAGGTTTACTGAGACTCCCAACAGACGGAAGAAACTGCGCCAAACCCTGGAGGTAAATTGGGGCCCTCGGTCGGAGACAATATCTTCGGGTAAGCCAAAGTTCCTAAAGACGTGCTGGAAGAGGGCTTCCGCCGTTTCGAGGGCCGTGGGTAAACCTCGTAATGGGATTAATTTACAAGCCTTTGAGAATCGATCGACGACAACCAGAATAGTAGTTGATCCATTTGAGGGGTAAGTCTGTGGCAAAATCAACCCGATATGGGACCAGGGTCGGCGAGGAATGGGTAGTGGTAGCAGTTTGCCCTCAGGTAAGTGACGGGGGGTTGAAGTGATGGCACAGACGGAACAGCCTCGGACATACCGGGCCACATCCTGCTTCATGTTGGGCCACCAGTACTTGTTCCGGAGGAGCATGAGAGTGCGTGTGCGGCCTGGGTGACCTGAACCTGGAGACGCGTGGGTTGAATCTAGAATGGGGATTCGAAGAGTGGTTGGGACATACAGCTTCCCCTCAGGAGTTTCCGGAGGAGCAGGTTCCTCTTGAGTGGCGGCACGGATCTGGTCATCCATCTTCCAGATGATGGGACACGCAAAGATGTTAGGCGGCAGGATTGGCTCTGGGTTTTCAGGTGAGGGGTCTGGTTGGTGCAGACGGGACAAAGCGTCGGCTTTGAGGTTCTTATGGCCGGGACGATAAGTGATGGTAAATTTGAATCTCGTGAAGAAAAGGGCCCAGCGGGCTTGTCGGGGATTTAGGCGTTTGGCTTCCCGAAGGTATTGGAGGTTTTTATGATCCGTAATCACCTCGAATGGATGTTGGGCGCCCAGCCAGTGCCGCCATTCCTCCAGCGCCAGCTTGATGGCCAGTAGTTCGCGGTTCCCGATGTCGTAGTTTTGCTCGGCCGGTGACATCTTCTTAGAGAAGTAGGCGCAAGGGTGAAGGACTGGGGGTTCACCTTTCCTTTGGGACAACACTGCCCCCACCCCCACTGTTGAAGCATCCACCTCTACCACGAAGCTGTGATCGGGATCTGGATGGGTGAGTATTGGAGCGGTACAGAAGGAGGATTTTAACTTTTCGAAGGCGAGTTCCGCTTGGGACGTCCAGGTGAGGGATTTCGGTTTCCCTTGAAGGAGAGAGGTTAAGGGGGCTGATAAATGGCTGAACTGGGCAATGAAACGCCGATAAAAGTTTGCGAAGCCGAGGAACCGTTGGAGCTCCTTGATAGTGGACGGTTGAGGCCAGTTCCTTACGGCTTCCACCTTGGCCGGGTCCATTTGTACCCCATTCGCGTCGATAATGTACCCTAGGAAGTGAACCTGGGTCTGATGAAACTCGCATTTTCAAGTTTAAGGTATAGTTGGTGCTGGCGGCGTTGGAGGACTTGACTGACATGAGCGTGGTGTTCTTCAAGGGTGGCTGAGTAGATCAGAATATCATCGATGTAAATGAGGGTAAATCGGTTGAGCATGTCCCGGAAGATCTCGTTCATAAAGTTTTGGAATACTGATGGTGAGTTGGAAAGGCCATACGGCATAACCTGATATTCGTAGTGCCCGGTAGGTGTAATGAAGGCTGTCTTCCACTCGTCTCCTTTGCGTATTCTAATCAAGTTATAGGCGCTGCGGAGATCCAGCTTAGTAAAGACTCGGGCCCCACGAAGCTCTTCCAAGGCTGCTGGCACCAGTGGCAAGGGGTAGGCGAACTTGATTGTCTGGGCATTGAGCGCCCTGTAATCTATGCACGGACGGAGGCCTCCGTCCTTCTTGGCGACAAAGAAGAAGCTGGATGCTGCGGGCGATGTGGAGGGACGGATGAACCCCTGCTGCAGTGCCTCTCTCACGTATTCCTCCATGGCGGCACGTTCTGGGATCGAGAGGGGATAGACGTGGCCTTTAGGCAGTTTGGCCCCGGGCAACAGGTTAATGGCGCAATCCCATGGTCGGTGTGGAGGAAGGCGGGTAGCAGCCGTTCTACTGAACACATCTTCATAGGAGAGGTAAGCTTGGGGAATACGGATTGAGGTAGGTGTGGTAGGACTCTCTATACTGGTCGAGTTGAGTGGGAGAGATGGCACATACTGGTGAGGCACTGGGAGACCGGTGAGGCATTTCTCGAAGCACAAGGCACTCCACCGAAGGATTTCCCCTGAGCGCCAGTGCAAGTCGGGGTGGTGCTTTGCTAACCAGGGACGTCCCAGCACTACCTCCACAACGGCATCCTCCAGGATAAGGAAAGAGATTGGTTCCTCGTGAAAGTTCCCCATGCGGAGCGTGACCTCCGGGGTGCAGTGACGTACCAGCCCCTTACTCAGTGGCCTGCCTTGGATGGTGGAAATCCGATAGGAGGTGTCGTTTCGGAGCCGGGGTAACTGAATACGGGAAAGGCAAGCCGAAGAGATGAAATTTCCCGCGGCTCCAGAGTCGATGAGGACCTTTACTGGGAAGGAGTGGTGCAGGTGTAGTATCAAAGCATGACTATGAGGAATTTCAGAAACATCCGGGTGAAGGTGAACTGTACTCACCGTTGAGTTCGCGGGTCGGACGGGACAGGACACCAGAACGTGACTTCCTGAGCCGCAGTACATACACAGATTGAGCGTTCGGCGACGAGACCGTTCCTCCGGAGAGAGATGGTACTGGTCCACTTGCATGGGCTCTGGTGCAGTTGGACATGGTTTCTGGAAGGTAGTTATCGGGGTGGTATCTGAGCGGCAGGCCGTTAACTGTTGTGAGATATGTAACGCCTTTTGAAGCAAACTCTCCAAGCCCACCGAATCCTCGATGACCGACAATTGTTGTCTGATGGTTGGTTCCAAACCCCGTCGATAGGCGGCGAGAAGTGCCGTTTCGTTCCACCCACTGCTAGCGGCCAGAGTGCGGAATCGTATGGTATAGTCGTGAACGGACATGTTTGCTTGTTGCAGCTGAAACAGCTCTTCATGAACTGAAACGGAGGAGGCTGACTGGCTGAATACTTCCCGAAAGTGGTCGACGAAGGCATCCAGGGACCGTACTAACGGACTGTGGGAATTCCAGAGCGCTTCGGCCCACTGTAGGGCTCTTCCGGACAGCAGGGACATGATAAAGGCAATTTTCTCCCGATCATTCAGGAACTGGTGGGGTTGAAACTCGAAGTACAGCGAGCATTGAAGTAGGAAGCCGCGACAGGTGGCCGCCTCGCCTGAGTAGAGGGTAGGTTTAGCCATGGGGCACCTAGACAGAGGTGGCTGGGCTGGAGGTGGTTTCAGGGATTCACGGAGAGCGTGAACTAGCTCGGCGAATGGATCCGGCGTTGGGAGATTTTGACCTTCCATCGCAGATCTGCCACGTCTCAATATTTCTCTTAGGGTTGGTCTTCTGTCAGGGTTGGACTGAGAGACGAACACAGGTGAGTCGAATTACTTTTCTTTAATTCTTTCTTTGCAAACGTAAACAGATCTCGAAGGATAACAGAACCAAGTAGTAACAGTGCTGGAATCGTTTTCAACATAAGAGGTGAGTCCAACATAAAGACATTCTTCTTTCTTTTCAAACAGGTCTGAGTGCAAGGCTTACGGCACGGAGGAGTCCAGGAATCCAAGAGGTAAGTGAGAGATGATGATGAGCTTACGACCTTGAGACCAACCAACGAAGGATTGTGGTGAGTGACTTTATGTAGGGTGTTTGGTGATTGGAGTCAGGTGGTAATCAGTATTCGGGTGATTGTGAACGGGTGTTGATGGTTGGTGTAGATGAGGTTGTGGGCGGATCCGTGACAAGTACTTTAGAAAGTATTATTTTTCATATTTATATTAACTATATTGTATCAATATTTTATTTTTAAAATAGATATCACTATTCTCCCACCATGATTCTAAAATAACATGTAATTTACTAGAGTTTCTAAAAAAAAAAAATGCTGTTGTCTATTTATAGAATACATTATTCAATGAATTCAACAAATGATTCATAACTCATAACTTGCTCATAAAGACTTCACTTGTTTCGTTCCTGAATGAATCAATGTTTTTTGAACGAATCTCAGTTTAAGTCACTTGCCTCCACCTGCTGGCAGTACATTGTAATTGATACAATCTTTATTTGAAGCATCGTCACTTTCAAAAACGTGATTTATTCTATTTTGATCGCTAGACAGCAGTGTTCATATCCGAACTAAAAACTTTTATTCCAGTACTTCTGTGATTATTATGTTTGTAACAGAAATAACGATGTTTCATATTGAATGTAAAGATGTTTCATATATGTACTGCTCTCTCTGAATCAGCGGCAGCGTGAACGCAGATTTGAACATTACATTGTGATTTAAGGCTTTAATAGACATATGAATCCTGTCATTTATGAACAAAAATGTGTGGGTGATTGAATCTGTTCGCGATCTGACTATTTATTTAAATATCCAACAGTATACGACAATAAACATACGACGCGACAATATATGGTTTAACTATGTTCTTCAAGCCATCTCTGGTATTTTCATAATAATAAAGTATATTTAGAATCCAATGATAATCGACATTGCCTTTACCATATAAAATATACTAACTGCCTCGTTCTGTGACAAAAACCACACATCAGCTCACAAAATGAAGTTGTTTCAAACACTCGACTGATGTTGTGGAGTAAAATCATGACCTCTTTTGTTGGACAACGCTTCTGTTTTAAGTTGTTTGGGGTGTGCCACGTGTGGTTAGTTACAGTGCTTGCAGAGATCGAGCAGCTTTTACTACTGCGATTACATAGGATACATTTAATGTTAAAAATATCAAACTGCTTAATATTTAGAGCGCAAACTGTAATAAAAATACATTAATCTTCAGCATGACACGGGCCACAAAATTAATGCAGATGGGCCGCCTGTTAAGTACCCCTGCTCTAGATCATTATGTTTTCCAGGAGATTAAAACGTATATTTCAGACCTAGTGGAGTAACGTTAATAGTAACTAATAATATAGTAATAGTAAATGTGTAACGTTGCATAAGCTCATTATAACTTAAGTGTCATATCCATATAAATCATTATTATCTTATTAATCATGGCCTCCTAATAATCCCCATCCACTTGATTTGCTCTATCTCTCTCTCCTCTCCAGCTGTAGCTGTGTGTATCTCTTCCAGCATCAACCAGTCTTGGGCTGCAGGGTGATATGGCAGATATTTATACCATGGTCTGTCTGAATACTGGATTCTGATTGGCTGGCAGGTATGCAGTAAAACAGTTTAATGCACAGGTAGTTCCAAGTCAGTTTAATCACCGTTCTATATTAATGCACTGCTTTAATTTATACACACACACACACACACACACACACACACACTCACTCACACACACACGCACACACATGTCTGGTTTGTTATCCTTGTGGGGACTCTCCATAGGCGTAATGCTTTTTCTACTGTACAGACCGTATTTTCTATCGCCCTACACCAGGGGTCGGCAACCCGCGGCTCTTTCATCCCTCTGCAGTAGCTCCCTGTAGCGTGGTGTACAATACGCTTTTAATAAAACCTAAACTCTTCCCCTGCACTTTTTTCTCGGTCCAGTGTGTTAAAGTAGTGGTTTTCAAGGGCCAATGTGAATAAAACATCATAAAAGTGAATAAAAGGTCACAGTCCACTTCAATCTAATGTTTAAAATGATTTGAATGATCTATAAGCATTTGTGAGATAATTTTATGAAATTATTTAATTGACTTATTCTACGTACTTATTTTTCATCGATGGAGTGTGGTTTTAGATATACAGGTCAAAGGTCACAGAACAGTTGACTTCCAGCTTCCAGCATAGTGTGAATTTCTGCTACATTTTTTGAATCCTTACCACTTTTTAACACATGCTATTTACATTGTCATCCAGTAGATATAGATAATGAATATAACTTTTACTTGTTTGAATAACGTCTCATTGTACTTTTATCCAGGAGTATATCGTATAGGTCAGTGTGGCCTAAATGATTGTTGTGCTGCAAACATATAAGTCTTTCTATACATTATATATACACCCAGATGAGCCCCAGAGACATATCTCCAGTGAAGACCTCGATTAAAATACAATAAAACCAACTAAAAATATAATAAAATACCTAACTACATAATACTAATATTGTTAGAAATTGCAACAAAATAAAAATAGAAATATAAACTTTTGAACTGCGGGTTTCGTCTGGCCAGAGGAGAACTGACCCCCGACTGAGCCTGGTTTCTCCCAAGATTTTTTTCTCCATTCTGTCACAGAGGGAGTTTTGGTTCCTTGCCGCTGTCACCTCTGGCTTGCTCAGTTGGGGACACTTAATTTCTAGCGATTATCGCCACTTTGATTGCACAGATACTATTTAAACTAAACTGAGCTAGACAATGACGTCTCTGAATTCAATAATGAAATGCCTTTAACTGAAAATTGAGTGTTTAATCTTACCATTATACATTACTGACACTCTATCTTTCAATTTGATACTGTTAAGTGCTTTGACACAATCTGTATTGTTAAAAGCGCTATATAAATAAAGGTGACATGAATATAAGGAGATTTTCACTTCCAGCCTTCATGGACAATTATACATCACTTATATATATGATTAAATACTAAATTAATAGTAGTTATTAAGATCGATGTGGTTTGGAATTGGTAAAATGTGCTTGGAAAAAAATATGATCAGAATATCAACGTGCCTAATCATTATTCACGCACTGTAAAGATGTGCTCACTTTACACAGAGTGTGCGTGATCGCGAAATCGAACGTGAAAGTGAACTGCGAGCGCTCATTCAAATGTGATTTCAATACCCGCATATTAATAGCACGAAAATTATATACAATATAGAATGTTTGCGGGAGAGGGACACACACGTTCCTGGAGTGGGCGGTAATGGTCAGAAACTGAGTGGGAATGGCTTAAGAAAACTCTAGGCTGCACATCAACCCACGCTAAGTTTTTCTTGCGCTACCCCATCTCCACCCCAATCATTTGTGCTGTTTCGTTCTATCTTTGACAGCACATATAGGACAATTTTTGAAATAGCGCCATAAACTAAATTTATTTAAAATTTAATTCAAGCACTTTCAAGGACCTATGTTTGTTCTGAAGTACTTTGCAGGCCTTGAATCCATTTGTCTGAAATTCAAGTACTTTCAAGAAGCGTGGGAACCCTGTTTAATATGTCTAAATAAAGATTTGTTACAGTAAATTACAGTAAAGCTCTGTGATGTAAATGTGTTTTAATGATTGTACGCATTGTTAATGATATGTAATTAATATCAGTACAACTTTACTTTCACCAAACAAATACATGAACAATTACTGAAAGAAGATGTAGCTCATAATGTTGTTTTACGTGTATGTATTGGAATATTTCTCTTCATTATGATTTCACATTGACTGACGTGTTTATTCAGTGATATCAAGCGTGGTCAGATGTGCTGAATGTGACCTGTTTAATATGTCTAAATAAAGATTTGTTACAGTAAATTACAGTAAAGCTCTGTGATGTAAATGTGTTTTAATGATTGTACGCATTGTTAATGATATGTAATTAATATGAGTACAACTTTACTTTCACCAAACAAATACATGAACAATTACTGAAAGAAGATGTAGCTCATAATGTTGTTTTACGTGTATGTATTGGAATATTTCTCTTCATTATGATTTCACATTGACTGACGTGTTTATTCAGTGATATCAAGCGTGGTCAGATGTGCTGAATGTGAGCGATTTGTTGCGGCTCTGAAGTGGATTGACCTGAGATGTAAATGTTAGTCTGGTGTCTTCGTGTATTTTTGCAGCATGACATGCCTTAACAACTTAACAACATTAGTTAAAAAAAAAAAAAAAAAAAAACCTTAACAATATGAGTATGTTATGAATTCGTCTCAAGATTATATAACTGCTGAAGTAGGTGTTTATCAGACAATTGTTTATGGCCAAATGTACAAGTCCTGCTATTCAAAGCGTCATCATGGGTAAGAGAATATATTATTTCTCTATGTTTGCTCCTTATGAATGACCAGTGCTGTAAACGAATCCTGAATATCTTGACAACAGGAAGTCAATTCAGAGGAAGTCAAGCTGTCAGATGAGGAATACAAACCACAGTCTGAGTCAGACACTTCAGATGAGCAGCAGATCTGATCCAGCTAAACTCCCCTCACATATACAGCAATCTGCATCCTCAGAGTTTAGTGAAGCTCTGAGATCAGACGTAACTGCTCTGAATGTGTCTGAGCACAAAGGAAAGTGAATCTTAACTCTTTCCCCGCCATTGACAAGATATCTCGTCAATTAAGAGACAACGCTTCCCCGCCATTGACGAGTTTTTACGGCAATCCGTGTTCTAGGTGTATCACGGTAAGGAAAGCCCTAGCGCATGTCCTGAATGAGTTACGAGGCTTCCGGGTCTTTAGGGTGCGAATAGAAGATGATCGGCATCAATAGAAGGATCAGAGAAAATGTAGATCATATATAGATCATATAGCCTATGTAGATCATGTTTTGACCATTTTGAATCTGATCGGGACGAAGTAGTCCGTGAGAGAGATTTACAGACATTTACAGACAGAAACATCTGTAGTTGTAACCGATTCGTCGATCTGAATAGGGGTGTGTGTGTGGGCGCGATCTATCTATCTATATATCTATCTATCTGCATGCCATGTATGTATGTGTGTATGCATGCATGTATGTATGTGTGTGTGTGTGTGTGCGCGCATGCGTGCGTGCACAGTATATGTATGCATATGTATGTATGTAGCCTGTGTGTGTGTGTGTGTATAATCATATGTATGTATGTTTGTGTGTTTGTGTGTGTGTGTGTGTGTGTGTGTGTCTGTTTGTTCTGTTTATTGAATGCAATTTGAATTCTTCATATAATTATTTACAGGTGAAAGAATGACATCTGAATGTATTTTGCTTGAAAATGCACTACTTTGATAATGCATTTTTCTCAGTTTTTTGTCCAACATGTATTTTTGATGAAACCTATCTGCATTCAAATGGTGATAAAACATGAACACATGAAGATAGAATAAAATAGTTTTTTTTTTAAATTAAAAGCAGAGGCTTGGTTCTTTATTTTGATATATAATATGGTCTTATATTCATAGCAGAAAATATTCTGAGGGCCGTCAAATTTAGGTGAAAATCATCAAAAATGCTGGCGGTGGCTGGCAACTTTTTTTTTAAACGCTGGCGGGGAAAGAGTTAAAGGCCAGAGAAGCAGCATGTGTGAATGAAGAGTCGGACAGACTCATGAGGAGCCGGTGACTGATGTTGAGACAGACAGACAGTCAGACAGTTCTGCTGAATGTCACCGTCCAAGAAAGCAAAGCTCAGAGGTCAACAGATGAGCTTATATCATCAGCCCATCACACTATGAGGAGAGCAGTGAGAAAAGAGCATCAACGCTAAGAGAGGAAGAGAGGGAAAGCAGCATGGCTGAAGAAGATCAGTGTGTGCAGTCAGCAAAAACCTGTTCAGCAAACAGTAAGAACTATTATTACATCTGCAGGAAACCTCCACATTACACAAATCTCATGGCTGAAGCTGGATAGGCTTTGACTCGAAAGAATGTAAATCAGTGCTGCAGAATCTCGGGAACAAGAGCATCTATCAGCACAACACAGACGTTTGACAGTGTACAAGGCTCTGAAAATAAAACGGCAACAAGAAGAGAATGAGATTCAGAGCAGTTTGTGCATTGCATGTAAGTGGTGTTTGTACAGAGAGATCTGTGGAGTCATTTGAGAAGATTTCCCTCAAAACCAGCGGCTGACACTGAAGAACAAGGGAGGACGTGAGTCTTCATTCAGTCAGCACATTTCTCAAGGAGTTTGGAAACTCTTCAGTGTTATGAAGAAGGACATTTCTGCTGTTGCTGTTGAGTCTTCTTCAGCTTGCACAGTCTATCTTTAACAAACATGGACATGACCCAACCAAATCTGTGTACATTCAACAACAACTCTGAAAGACTGTTGTTGACATTGTGAAGAGAGTTTTGAGTTTTGAAGAAGCTGTAAAAGCTACCAGTTTTCATGGACTCACTGGAGCTGTCCAGAGGAACGAGAGACGCTGCTACCAATGACCAAGACTTTCTCTGAAACTGAGGCATTTGCTGAATAAGATCTGTGAAATCATTCACTGTCGAGCACTGGTGTCTGAAGATGAGGAGTTAATCATATCAACACAGGCTTCACAGGCAAACCAAGCTTTGAGCTGATCTCACACACTGAATAAGGTGAAATTTATCAAGCCATCAACATGGCCTTGTCTTCATCAGCTCCTTGAGAAGATTGACAATTTCAGAAACTGAAAATAAGGCAGTCGTGGCCTTATGGATAGAGAGTCGGACTTGTAACCTGAAAGTCGTGGGTTTGAGTCTCAGGTCCGGCAGGGATTGTAGGTGGGGGGAGTGAATAACCAGCACTCTCTCCACCTTCAATACCACGACTGAGGTGAGACCCTTGGGCAAGGCACTTTCACTTTCAAACTCAGAGGCAACACCTCTACTCCTCAAAGCTCTGCAGAACTGGCTAAAGCAACACTTGATTGATTGTGTTCAATCGCAGATGTTCAGGAGAGTCTCTAAATGCTGCTGAAAGGTTTCAAAGAGACAGACAGCACTTGATGCTGTCGTGAGTCTGAGCGAGTGTGAACAAATGCTCTGCAGTCATTGTAGTTGAGTTGAGATCAGGGGAAAAAAGCTTGCCGTTCTTCTCTCTCCTGATGTGGCTGATGCTCTGACGCTGCTAGTCAGTAGAAGAAGTGAATGTGGAGTGATGGACACTATTGATTTCTTGTCTGTCCGTCACTACAGAGGGCAGGACTCTCTTAGGCTCTGTGCAAGTGAATATGGAGCTCAAATCCAGAGTTTCTCAGATCAGCTGATCTGCTCATGGCTGCTCTCTCTCAAATCCTAAACCTGAAAAACATGAATCAGATCACTGATTTCATAGGTCATGATATCTGGATACACCCCGACTATCACAGGCTGTCAGAAGCTACTTATTTTACATTGTGTGAAACTGATGTATTCTAGCAGTACATACTATGTGATCTGACTCTAGAAATCTAGAAGTTTAACCCTCTGGGGTCTGAGGGTGTTTTGGGGCCCCGGAGAAGTTTTGACATGCCCTGACATTTGTGCTTTTTTCAGTTGCTTATAAACATTTTAATGGCTAAAGTCTAAAAGCACTGTATTCAGCACAAACTGGGCTACAATAATGTGAGCAGCTTGTACGTATGTGGTTGTGTTTTTGAGAAAACAATGTTTATGCGTAGTTAGAAAAAAACTAAAATTTTAAAGTAACTGAAATAAGACTATAAAACACATACAAAACATTTGTTCACATGACTTTTGAGAACTGGATCTTGTAGCCTAGAATATTTGCTTCAAAATGATCTGAAAATAATCTAACTCACTCATTCAGAGAAAACAATATATTGATTTAAATTTTCTAAGTCACTTTTTGAGTAGAAAGGGTCTATGCGAGAGGGCGTGACCTATCCTGGATAATGCTGTGACTGACACCTGAGAAGACAAAGGCCTGCATAATGAGCTCCATAATGAGCCATTCAGTCAGGTGTGTGACTGAGAGAGAAGAGTTACAAGAAAGAATGTGAGGAAAAAAGAAATGTGTATACATATAACCATCACATAAAATAACTTGAGATTCACTTGCGAGTGCTTTTAAACAGTTTATTAGGAACAAACAAACAAATAAACAACAGAAGAGTCAAGACATCGTGGGTGCAATATCCAAAATATCCAAAACAGTGGCAGGAAACTGGAACCCAGGAAAATGGGAGACAGCAGAAACTGCATGAGAAAACACAAAACAGACGTGAGCAACACAATGAACGGACAAAGACAAAGCAAACATGGTGACAATACATACACTACCAGTCAAATTATTTAAACAGCAAGATTTGTAATGTTTTTTTATAAGAAGTGTCTTCAGCTCACCAAGACTGCATTTATTTGATCCAAAGTACAGCAAAAACAGTACATTATATTTATTATAATATATAGGCCTACATATTTTTACTATTCAAAATAAATAAAGCATAGAACATATAACTATCGTCACGTCATGCAAGTCGTTGCACTCGATTTTACACATTTTATTCTGGAGTTATAATTTTGGAAAAGTTCAACTAATAAATGCCTTCAACTTTGTCACAACAACACGTTATCGAATGCCAAAAAGAAACATTACTTACCCTGTACAAAATATCTCCTCCTCCACCGGCTCCAGCTGCGCTCGCGTTCTGTTTGTGAGGTAAACAAAGCTTTTTCCTCTCAGCGCGTCTTCTGGGGGTAAATACAACTCTTTTTCCTCTCAGCGCGTCTTCTGAAGTAAATACAAGGCTTATTCCTCACAGCGTGTTCTTCCAAAACTGAAAAGTATCCGAGATGAACGCGTTGCTGCTTTGTTTGCGGTGGTGTGGGCGTTTACATGCCGCGTGGCTTGCATGGAGATTTGTAATAACAATAGCGCGAGCAGCGCGTGGGCGTGACCTAATTAGAGATAATGAGACCAGATGGAAAAACTGGACATGTCCTTGGTTTCATACAGATTACTTTATCACAGAATATTTGTTTTCGGGAAGACTTACTTCATTTAAGAGAAGACATGTCAAGATTTCTATACATATATTGATCATGTCTCTGTGTGAAGTATTTGCTGAGTTACAGTTCATTTTAGTGACGTGTTTCAAAAAGCAGTTCGCGGAGATGGAGAAGACAGAGAGCGCACCCTGTTTGTTTTCTTTATTCTTCAAAAGCACAAAGTTTAGTTGTTATTATGAGTGTATACAACTAAAATTAGACCCCTTTCAGATTCGAATGGTGTATTGCTCTTATCTGTACCATCAAAAATGGCAGAGTAATTCAAGCTCATTTCGGCCTTATCAGGAAAATCTGCCTCAAAACGAGTATACGCGTTTGTCGACCCCAGAGGGTTAACTGTTAAAGGAATAGTTTGTCAAAAAATGGCAATTCTGTCATCATTTCATCAGACTCATGTTGTTCAAACCCATATGACTGAGTTTCTTCAGTGGAACTGAGATGGTGATGTTTAGTAGAATATCAGGGCATTTACATGTCCATTTACAACCCTAGGATTTCTCCCTAGAATGAAATGGTCTGTTATTGGCTTATTTGGAAGGGTCATGAATAATAATGTTGAGCTCTGCTCTGATTGGCTGTTTCACAGTGCGGCTCATTTCAGTAGCTCACAGCAGGAAGTCGTTATAAAACAGTTACTCTCACTTGTGTGTTGCGACATTACTGTCTGAACCAATATAGTCACACAGCATCTACTTTTAGTTTCATTCTCTCTGAAAATCCTGCGTCAAACTGTCTTGTTTAAAACAAATCCATGGTAAAATTAAGTAAACAAATGACCAGATACTTACTGACGTGGTCTGAAACTTTATTAAAGATAAAGCGAGTCGTTTTAGCAGCTTTCCTTCAATATAAGCTTTTTTTAGACTCATGAGACAGTTTTGAGTTCATTTTTTTCAAACGATTGAGGAACATTTGATTTCTCAATTCATGACCCCTTTAACCCTTTAAAACCTAAGGGTAAAATAGGTCATTTTCACACATTTTGTTTATTTGACTAAAATTCTAACAGAATGTGCTATTTTCAAATGCAAGGTGTCATTTTTTTCAGAAAACAAATGGCTTTCAAAAAAGTACAGTTTTTCACCATTAATCTTGTGTTTTGAGTTTGTAAACATAATTTAAATAGACAAAAAAATAATATATATATTTTTTTTTATTTAGAAAAAAAAGAGAAAAATCATGATCGAAATAATCCAACACTTCTTACTTCAAAATTCAAATATAATAAATATATACAAGTATTTTTGGGACACTGGGTTGCACAGTTTTCATTCAGGAGGCTTTTTTGTTCATACACGCACACATTTACACATGCATGTACATGCATACACCCATTCATTTACATGCGAAGACTCATTATAGCGACGCACACACCACATGTGAAAAAGTCTCACTCAGCCTGCTCCCAAAGTCTCATCAAAAATCATCCTAATCGACTCTTATGCTGTTTACTCCTCCTTGACCATGTTTTTGTTCATTTTGTTTATTATTTGTTCATTTGTTTATGCAATCCAAAACTCCGTGCTCCCTATCTCTCTATTCAAATTCTCCCTTCCCGCTCTCCCGGAAATCTGCCGTCATTTGTTGACGGAGTGCAAGAAATTACCGTAATAAGCCATATATTGACGAAAAGCGCATGTTGTCTGCTGTCAGGAGCAATTTGAATTATTTTGATAGTGCAAACAGTAGAAGAGTTATGGTAACATGAATACAGCTTGGTCTGATGTGTCAGCGCCGACACAGCCGGTTTAAAAGGGTTAAACCACCTGTTTTACTACTGGTTTGGACATCAGAGTCCTTCTAAAGCACAAAAACAGTGTGTGTGTGTTTGTGAGTGTGTGTGTGTACTGGTTTTTGTGGTTTACGGGGACAAAATTTGTATAATGACATGGGTATGACAGAGGTATTACAATTTGAAGGTGGTTTATGAGGACACTGCCTATGTCCCCGTAATTCAAAAGGCTTAAAAAAAACATACTAAATGGTGTTTTTTTGAAATTCTAAAAATGCACAAAGTTTCTTGTAAGGGGTAGGGTTTAGGTGTAAGGTGTAGGGCAATAGCACATACAGTTTGTACAGTATAAAAACCATTACACCTATGGAGAGTCCCCACAAGGATAGCAAACCAGACATCTGTGTGTGTGTGTGTGTGTGTGTGTGTGTGTGTGCGCACATACATTTGTGTAGTCCTGCTGTAATTCTGGATTCTCTTCCATGATCCACACTATAAAACACGTACAGAGTCATATTATATTTTCAATTATGATCTTGGCTTCCAATGATTTTGAAAACAATATAAACAAGATCAAACAACATGTTAAACCATGCTTTAAACATACTAGCAATATTCTAGATGTTAGTAACATGCTAAACATGTTAGAATAGTACTAGCATCAGGGTTGCAGCTCTCACACACTTTCAGACTCTGTCTCTCACTGACCGACTAAATCTCACAGCAAATAACAAGACAAAAGAAATCTCTAAATCTGCTCAGGATTTTCCCACTGGTCTTGTTTGGTTTCACAGAGACTGGACTGGTCTAAAACACATTAAACCAAATAAAACCAGACCATGAAATGAACAGCTAAAGCGATGACGGGTTAGTAGCAGCTGCCTCTTGTGGTGTCTTCTTTTACTCCCTCTCCTGAAATGTGTTGTGGACATAAATAGATGGTTCTGTCTCTAAATAAACTCAGTTCTTGTCAAGAAAAAAAGAGAAAGGAATGGCAGTTGTGAGTAGGGTGTGATGATGATTAAGCTTAAGTGAATGGTGCACTGTTAAAAACGTGAGTGTGAAATGACAGTATATTCCATGTTAATAATTGCATTACTTTCACAGTGGGACTTCTTTTGTATCTAACTCCACTCTTAGAAATTTCTTGTAAACAAACAGCATTATACTGTGTTTCTACAGTGCTTATGTACTATGAAGGTTCTGTTACTGCCCAATAGGTGTGCCTGTTTGTTTTTGCACTCTCCCTCTCTCTTGATCTGCCAGTTTCTTAGGCTTATCCCTCTGGATTGCCATTCATCCGGGTAGATGTCTATCATTATTAACCTGCTTGACGTCACCGCCCTCGTTGCCGATCAAGATCTCCCGCTACAGTTTAAAAGAATGCTCGAGTGAACGCTGCTACTTTGTTTGTCTTTCTGTACGCTGTTTTTCTAGCCTTGGTAATTGTTTGTTGTCTTAATGACAGTTACAGTGTATTAAACGTTATCCCCTTTGCTATGCCATTATGCATTTTGTAATTTTTTCAATGATTTCTGATCATGAGTTTCCCATCTCCCAGGGAAAAGAGGACAGAGATGATGTCATGTGACCTACATAGTGCATCACACAGAAACACTACTGTATAGAAACACAAGGTTAGAAGCGAGCGCCACACTTGTAAGTTTTGTTTGTTAGCTAGAGCAGTTTAGTTATGGCATGTAAACGCTGAAGATCTTTTCTTTTTTTCTTTTTAGTTAGTTTAGAGGTTTCATTGTAAGGTAGTTGGGTTTTGTTATTTTCTTTCCTTTGGCACCGTTTGCGTTCCTTTTCCCTTGGGTTTATTTATTTGTTTTGGTTTGTTAATTGGATTTGCTATGTAAATAGTTAATTGTGTATATTTTCCTGCCACCATCCCCACGCAAAATTTCTTACAACCTAAATGTTATCTCTTACTCCCTTAGATCTACATCTTAAAGTCGTAACAGTTCCCAGCATGCAATGCAGCATTAATATAGATGATTAATAAATGCTGTAGAGTTTTTAATTCTTGTTGGTCTTACTTGTGCCACTGAACTTGTTCACTTTTAGCAGTTTGAGTTGTATAATTTTTAATGTGGGTTTATGCTGTAAGTGTTGTTTTTATTTGTTGAGTGTTAACCATTGTGTTTTGTGTGTCAAGTATTGATATCACATCTTTCAAAGACGTTTCTCAGCAGTTCCTTCGCTACTGTGAAAGATACAGACAGTTATGAATATGAAATAAGTTATTGAAAAATCTTCATGCTTAAATAATGCTAAAATAAAATGTTCATGTTCATGCCAAGAATAGTTTTACTATCTTAAAGTCAGATAATTAGATTATTTCATATTCTAGCTTGTCACCATTTTGACAAATGTTTTTATTCATCACTCTTCTGACATGACTAGATCAGAAATTTGAATAGGAATATTCAGGGTCCAAAACCCAAATAACTTCTAAACAATTACAGTAGTAAACAACAAAATTTCTGACAGTGGCACAGTTAAAAGACTTTAACTTTAAATTAAACTTTAAATTAACTTTATGATGTGAATTTACAGTAAAACAAGAGCAGTAAATTACTGTGATGTTAGCATCATTCTGCTGATCATTCACAGTCACTTGTAAGAAAATAACCCAGCATGCATTGATTTCACAGTACATTTCTGAATACAGTAATTTATTGTAAAATAATATTCTTTAATCCTGTAAATTCCTGGCAATTATTTTTTACAGTATGGCCACGGTTTCACCTCTGACCTGGATAAGCATTTATTCCAGTCCTGTCCACACCACACCAACCTCTCGGCTTGTGTTTTTATGGCTGGCTACTACCATATTCCATGGACATAGAACACAAATAATTAGCAAGCTTTGATGGCCACTAAAAATCAGCTGCCACACATATATTTTTCAGCGTGTTTTTGTAACTCTTTTGTCTACAGAATTCACCTCTAAATAATGTACCATTTAGTTCTATCAAATATAATAAAAAATATATTTTTTAAAAGAACACATAGTAAAAATTACTATAGAATCTTATCACATGACATATATGAACATTTACGCTATAAATTTAGGTGACAAAATTTCCCATTGTTTTTATGTGTTTACATAAATGAATTTCACCAACATCTTAGCCAATCACAGTGTCATCTCATCTGCTCTCAGTGTCTGAGTTGGAGTGTTGAAAATTAATTTCAACACCTTGTTTCATACATGAATTAATCAGCATTTAAAGGTACACCATGTACAAAACTGATATAATGAGCAGGTAAATCATGAATCCGTCTTTCAAACTGTGTTTTTGTCTTATCTTGAATTATTATGGTACACCTATAATAAGTGTTGATATTCAGACTATTTTAGACCTGTTTGGACTAGGGATGGGAAGATTCCTCGATTCGCTCGGTGAATCGGCATAAAAAGTTAACGATGCGATGCATCGGTTTAAAAAGTGTGCATCGGCTACAAGTAGTCACTTCTATTGCGATGCATCATTTCTAACATATTTGTATCAGCAAAAACCGATTTATTTATATATAATTACTAGTGGATGCGCTATACTTTTATTTAGAAAGTGACCAATAATCTGTGACCAATATTTTATATGTAGATTGATTTCTCCTCTCGAAATTGTTTCTCAAGCGCGTTCTCTCATCACTGCTGCTGCGTGAATATGACGAATCATAACACCACGGAGACCCGAGGAAAAACTGGGATTAAAGTTCAGATCGATCCACCATGGCAAACAGTGAATATATCTGTGCTGTTTAATACATTTGAGATGTTGTGTTATCCCCAGTGCATAACTGGCATGTCACAGGTATATTCTTCATTTGTAAATGTCAGAAAGTCATGCAAACATATCTATTTTGCTGTAAGGAGTGGATGAGGCTTACGTGAGTGAACGAGCGCTGCTGCACGCACGCACGCTAAACAGACGGAGCGCAATAATAGCGAAATAATTCTGTAAAAAATATACACTACATATATACACACACATTATACATATACATACATAAATATACATATTTTGCTAAAATTTTTGTTGTTGGACATTAAATGTGTCTTTTGTAGAATTTTAAACCTACATATAAGTGCATAATTTTTATGATAGTAACTGTAAAGGGACTATTGTAATAAATAAATCAAATGTACAGTCCTAATTACTAAGCTCAAATGAGTTAATGTGTGTTTCTTATAGCAGTTAAAATATAGTCATTTTCTTTATTTATTTTCATTTTTATTTTTTATTTTAAAATTTAACTTTTAATTTTGAGCAATTTTAGATTTTAATGTTCTGCAAACTACAAAAGGTACAGCTGTCATAAAACCAGAGAGAAAGGCTGCATGTCTAGAAACTGAAGAAAAAAAAAGAGTCAAATACTACTATGTGAGTGGTAATATCATTGTGTTCCTATTGTTCAGTGTTAGAGGCTTTAGACCAGGTTAGTTTCCCAGCATAAGTTGCCACAGTGACTAAGCTTGATCTAGGCCTATGTTAAATTTGCTTTATAGAACCAAATCATTTGACAATGAGTCAGACTAACTGAAATAAGCCTGGCTTATTTGGTTAACTTGTTTTATGAAACAGGCCTTGAGGCATTAAAAGTGATCATATTTTCTCCATTGCATCGTCTTGCATCGATTTGCGTTGTGTTGAATCGAATCGAAATCGGATAGCACTGCATCGTAATAGGGGTGAATCGTATTGCTTCGCATCGGTAGCTGCTTCATATGTATCTTTAATGTATCGTATCATTGGCTATGCATCGAGATGCGTATCGTATCAGCCTGAGTCATGAGATGCATAACCCTATTCTGCCATACACATCAACAGAGAGAAGTGGCTCTGACTGCAATGTTCTTCCACATCACGCATGTGGTTTTGTTTACTAACTGATAGAGAACCAAAAGTTACATAGTACACCTCTAAAATGAACAGTTTAATGATGACTCACTCATAAAAAACAGTCCCTTGCCTCCATCTGCTGGACTGACAATGATACTGCACTGACTGACAGCCTGTCTAGTTCAAGCAGAGACAAGTCCCAGTGCTGAAATATTAGTATTATACCGTCAGTGGCATAAAATAATCTTTAAATAAAAAAATAATACTGTTTATACTGTTAATTTCTTGCCCAACAAAAAGTAGTTATTGTGACCTACACACATTTTATGCTATTTTTCAGTTAATGCAGCATGGAAGTTAAACCAGAGCAAAGGCATTTAAAATACACAGAGGCAGATTAATGCTATCTGATGGAAAGAAAAAATAAAATCAAATGTAATAAACTTAGCAAGAAAGTGGATCAGTGTAACCACTGGATACCATCATTACTTTTATTAGGTTTTGCATTTGGTTATGTATTTAAATATTATAGAAAACTTTTGGTCAAGGATTAGATTATTATTTTTTATTTTTTTGTCTTCTGGCTTAACTAACTGGTAAACAGCTGGCCAAAGATATTTGTTGTTTCAGCCAGAAAGCATATAGAAAATGTTAAAAAGAACCTTGAGTAGAGTATTCTGTCTCAGTCACAATTCATTTATATTATAGAAAAGATGATGCATTAATAGTAAATAGTGGACCGAGGCTGTTAGTCTCTTAATGTTCTGCCTTAAATCTCCTTTTGTGTTCCACTGAAGATAAAACTCAAATTCAGGCACAAAATAAAGCTGTGTATATTATGAAAAGTGTCATTCTTGAGAAAGCTGTCGCTTTTAAATTGTAACATGGAGTTATATTGGTTCAAAATTAATTTTTGGACATATATTTGTGAACGCATGGGTGTGAATGTCTTTTCTATATTTGGCTATTTACTTCTACGATTTATATACTCCAGAAATAATGTCTATTTCTAATAAATAACAATGACAGTTGAGAGTGATGGTAAATATACACACACACATACATATATATATACACACACATATATATATATATATATATATATATATATTTAAGTATTTGAGATTTAAAAAAAAACAACCAGGATGTAGTTGTTGATTGTGTATTTTCATTTAAGAAAATAAAATCATTTCAATGTAAGGTACACTGCTGCACTACTGTCGTCTTTCATTAAAGCCATAAAAAGCCCATTAATATAGCTTTTTAAAAAAAAAGAGTTTATATGGTTGCTTCTTATTTATTTTGTTTCAATTAATACTGCTCTTGGTGTTTGTGGTGATGTAGCAGGGCTCAGACTAATGCTCTTTAAATCTGTTATATTGTTGTGTCCCCTAGAAACCCCTAGACATTTATCTATATAGAGACACTGAGTAGTTCAAAATAAAAAAAATAAAACCTAAAACCTTGCTGCTCAACATACTTGAGTTTGTCCAGATTCTTGAGTTTTTCAGAGAGCAGCTTCACTCCTGAATCTCCTGGGTGATTGTAGCTCAGATCCAGCTCTCTCAGGTGTGAGGGGTTTGAACTCAGAGCTGAAGACAAATAACCACAGCCTTCCTCTGTCACCATACAGCCAGACAACCTACAGACACACACAGCAACAGTCCACATTACATTAGTTTGGCTGTCAGACATCACAAACACACAGTCATTTGTGCTGTTATTTTCTGTAGTTTCAGTCAAAAAAGTAAAGTAATCAGAAACAGTTATACTCCATTAAAGTACAAATGTAAAAAGTATTTCTACATTGTCACTAGACACCCCAGGGTTCACCTCCTGTGGTCGACAATGAAAGAACTTAAATGATCCGTAATAAGTGCAATACATCATTTGAATCCGTAAAGGGTCTACTTTTATTTGTGTGTTTGCACTGTCTTTTAACAGTGTGCTTTTGTGAAATAAAGAAAATATACATGGTGTATACATGGTGTGCTTCCAGCCATCTCAGTCTCCGCGAATATCATTCTGAAATGCATCAATAAAATGAACTGAAACTCAGCGAATACTTGACACACAGACATGAGGAATATATCTATGTGTAACAAGACTGTAGGTCCTGCCTTGTAGGGGAAATTACTATGTGTCCTTGGAAGACTTAAGGAGGAAAGGATCTTGGTCCCCCACCCTAGTGCTTTGAGTCTCAGAATATACTATGCGTGAATATGTTTTAGCTTGCACTATTGGAAAACAACAGGAAAAGGAAAAGTAGGCTTCAGGTAAGTACGTGTCAGTATGGTGGCTCCCTGAAGTATGTTCATGTGAGGTAAAATAAATAATTCACAGTCCCACCCTCCTAAACCTAATAGTGTAAGTGAGACGCCCCTACTCCAAGGAAACTTGCACAGATAACTGTAGACTGTATGATCCGTTAACAATTAGACATTTATTATTTTTTCCCTTTTTTAGGAAATGTGACTTTGCTTTGAAAGAATTGGCTTTGGTTAAATGAAAGAAAGAAATAAAACAAGTAATTGATGACAAGTTCTCTGAAGTTTTCTTTTAGCTCTGGTAAACCATTCAACACTTTAACTCTTCATATACACACGTTTCCCAGAATTAAATTCAATATCAGAGCACACAAACTGATTTTCAAACAGCACCGGATATCTCAAACGAAACTCCGAAATATGTAAATGACTCTTGCAGTTGAATTGAAATAATTAACTTCAAATGAACTCTGAAATAACTCTTGACTCAGTTCAAATGTTTGAACAACTCTTATGAATCAATGTACGATTCAGTTCCCACACCAACCCAGTTCAAGTTCACAGTACAGTTCAATTTATATCAGTGAAGAGTTCATGTGTGTGTATGTGCAAAGAACATTTGTACCAGTCTGTAGCAACGAAGAATTTGATGCAATGACTTGTGATGACTTGCAATGACTTGCGATAATTAAATGAACAGCTGGGTCAGGACAATGAGGAGATGTCGTCAGGATGGCAGGGTAATAATAAAAATAATTAAAAAAAAAACACACAAGCAAAAACTCAGCGTGGTCCAGGAAAAACTCAGGAACTTTCTGTAACAAAATGGCGCAGCTCGGCCACAGCACGCACTGACTCTTGTCTCAAAAGATAAGTACTTCCCAAAACAAAACAGATCCTGGCGATGAACAGTCTCGACAAAAATGTAAGAAAACTCAAGGACGAGTGGAAAAATCAAAAACTCCGTGGAAAACTCACTTCCAGTTTATACACGTTTTCTCGTGCGCTGACAAGTGCACTTGGATGAGACGCAGGAAGTAATGAATGTCTCTCACTCTAAAGCACAGCTCAATGACTCGGGAATGCAGCAATACTCTCAAAAATGCTCACAGTTGGAATGACGCACGCAAAAACAACAGTGCTCAGAACGAAACTCACGGCTCCAGCAACTCTCTCTCGTGCTCTCAGCCAGTCTCTCACACCGTTCTCTGTTCGATGACGCAATCAGCCGAACTTCTGCAATAACTCCGTCTACAGTCTCACACGATAGCGTTAGTGTTCACTGGACTCGCAAAAACTCAGATTAGCTGTGCATTACTCTTCTTTCACGTTTCCCACTGCAAAAACTGCCGATCTTTCACGCAGCGAAGATGGCGCGTCTCTCTCAGAAAAACTGCTTCTTCTTACTACTCTTCTTCTTCCCAGGCGTCTTTGCATCTCTCGCAAACATACTGGAAACGGGGCAACCTGTCAAAATAAAAATCCCTTTTAAAAATATAATAAAATACCACCGTTACATATGGAATGCTTGAAGTGTCTACTTTTAAATGAAGTAAGTCTTATCGAAAACACATATTCTGTGTTAAAGTAATCCGTATGAAACTAACGCAATCTACAGTTTTTCCTGTCTGAGCTCATTATCTGTAACGTGATCATGCCCACGAACAGCGTACACTGTTCATATGATAATTATCCACGTGAGACACGCGGACATGTAAACACCCACATCGCCTCCAAGTGTGAAGATTCCTCAAGTTCATCTCGGCTACTTTTCATTTTTTTAAAAAGCCACGCTGAGAGGAATAAGCCAGAATTTACCTTAGAAGAAGAACGCGATGCGACATGCCATTTGATCCAGCAGAGGAGATCATTTCAAGTAATGTTTCTTATTTGCATTAAATAATGTGTTATTGTGACAAACTTGAACACATTTATTAGTTGGACTTTTCCCAAACTGTAATTCCAGACTAAAATGTGTGAAATCGAGTGCAACATTGCATCTAAATGTTGTATGACGCAAGTATGTTTTTATACTCTATATGCTATAACAATAGATCATATAACCTAAGACAGGCATGAGCGAGGATTTTTTTACTGAATTTTTATTAAACTTTTTATAAACATAATATACACATAGCATTTACTTATAAATAAAAATGGATAAATAAATAACCAAACAAAATAGAAAATGTCCGATTTCAACTGTAAATCTGCAGTCACATATCTGATTGGAACTCTGAGGAATCTTATTTTCATCTTCCAGTCAAATTCCTTCTATATTTGACTGCTAATACCCTTATGACAGCTGGCACATATATTTAACCACATCTCCTTCTCTATTATAGTATTTAACTCTAATTCCCAATTTCCTTTGGAATAAAATGAGTCATCAGATTTGTCTTGCATTAGTTTTCTGTAAATATGGGCTACATGATTTTTAGTAGGTAATCCATGATCAATGATATTGACTATTCTCTTCCAATCTACTAAAGACACTATCCGATATAGAAGGAAGAAAATCTAGGATATCTTTAATAGGTATTGCACGTGATAAGTGTCACAGTGTAGTTGCAGGGAGAATGCAGGAGTCGATGCGTAAACTTAAACAGTCTTTAATGAAGAAAACACAGGGGATAATCCACACTTGGAGCTGAGCAAACACATGTGGAAACAAGTAGACCCAACAGGGGAGAAATACACAGACAGGAACTTAAATACACAGGATAATTAAACAGGTGAGCGGAATAATCAACTAAACAAGGACAGGAAAATAGCTATGGAATAAATATGGGCATAAAGAAACAGGAGGCACAGGGAAAACAAAACCAAAACGTGACAATAAGGCTATTGCTCCTCTAATTTTTTTTATTTTTATTTTTTTTTGTGGACCATATTTTTACAGTATGCTGTAGGGGTGTCCCCGAATAGTCGACGATTCGAAGCTTCGATTCGGGGAGCCTGATTCGACTCCAAATCTCACAGTCGAATAATCGCGGGGTGTTATGATCGTGCCATTTTGGCTATATGGGGGTGCTCAGTGTCTGATTTCACATCACACTACCGGTTTTCTCCCAATAAGTTAATATACAGCCTATTATGATAATGCTGTAAATAAGAATCTTAAAAGAAAGAAGCTTTAAATAAATATTAAGGTGCATGAATAAATCCAACTTCCCCTATAGATTAAAGTTTCACTTTCTAATCCGTCACCGACAGAGGAGCATGGCGGCAGGGATTTAAATCTTTAACAAGACTGAAATTGACACAGGCAGAGTGGAAGACTTCATTTTTTTCCCGATCAGGTAGGGTACAACAAGTGATTTCAAAACGTTTCAGTCAGTTTATTTATATCGTGCATATTATTTATCTCGTATAAGATGCATTTGTTTGAGTTACGCTACAGTAAAGCGCTTCATTGAAGTAGCTACTATCTCTTCAGCGCGCGGTGCGAGCAAAACAACAATGCAGAATATTAATAACTATGACTGGGACTGTCATATACATACCATTATAATGAGAACTCTATTATAAAAACGCTGTGATTTTTTAGTGTTTAGTTGTGTTTCTGCATGTTATTGCGTGAAGAACGCGTCCACAAAATGAGTTCATTCAGAGCCGTGCAGTCGCGTTCATGTGCATTCAGGGCATTTTGTGCAGATAGCCTATAAGTCTTAATATTAACGTTATGTTATATAAATAACGAAGCGTATTCTATGTGAGATAAAGGAGTTAAAACCCATTGATTAAAAACCGGCTATCATATGCTTCATTCATCTTCACCACGCGCAGCTCAAAACAGAAATGCAGAACGTTATAACTGATAGGCCTAATGCTATGTACATTATAATGACAGCACTATTGTAAAAAAATAAAATAAAATAAATTCTTAAGGGTTTCGCTGACGTTTAATGTTAACTATCTTTTAATCAAAACATAAAAAATTATTCACCCCATTGTATCTGCGAGGCGTCCGTTACACATTTTCCCTGTGTATTTATTACTGTCGAATGTCTGACTTTGACTCTTGGTAATGTATTTTGCCCCGCCCCCAAATATATGATTCGACTATCAGTCGACTGTCGGCATGATTCGAAAATTCAGATTCGACTATGAAAATCCTTAGTCGGGGACACCCCTAGTATGCTGTATCCATATATTTGTTTTCTTCACTCCCTTTTGTGCTTGCAAATCCATGGATGGCAGAACTTTCAAAGAAACTCCCATTCAACTATAACACCAAGCCAAGCAGTGATAGCCTTGAGCTGAGCAGCCCAATAATGATGAGCTTTGAAGAACCTAACAATCCTGGATCATGTCAAAAAATAAAATAAAAATACTATTGGCAAATAGTCCAAATGTATTACATACATACATTCAAAGTAAAATTACAATACTAATACTTATGTCTGTCTTAATATCTTTGCTTTCAATAATTAAACCATAGAGCTTTTATTAATTTTATAAAGTATAAAAATATAAAATAATTGATAATATTTTGTAAAACCATGGGAAACGTTAAAGCTTCTTGTTGCTTCAACATATTCACAATTTTCATTACAGATTTGGGAAGATGTTTGGTGCATTTTGCATTTTCAAATCCATGTTGACTCAAACTCACAGCGTTTGCATGAAATGAGTTTGTGTGAAGTAGCATTTACTGCAAACTGAGTCACTCTGAGACAGTTTTCTCGTGTGTTAATGATTACGGTGTCATGCTTCACTCTCAAACTAAATGTGGTAGCATGTTGTTAATCATTTTATGGAAAACAATTTGCCTCAGTATCTCCAGCTTATAGTTTCTCTTCAGTCCGTCAGAAAGCAGCTTCACTCCTGAATCCTGCAGGTCATTGTAACTCAGGTCCAACTCTCTCAGACGGGAGTTTGAGGATTGTAGAGCTGATGACAAACTCTCACAAGACTGAGCAGTGAGACTACACATGGAAAACCTGAACGAGAAAAACAGTAATTGCACACAGAATAAATCGTAGCAATGTGATTTTTAATGATTAATTTAATTGGGGGGGGGGGGGGGGAATCAATGAAAGTGTTTGAAATCAAACCTCAGTATCTGCAGCTGACAGTTTGGACTCTTCAGTCCATCAGAAAGCAGCTTCACTCCTGAATCCCGCAGGTCATTGTTACTCAGGTCCAGCTCTCTCAGATGGGAGTTTGAGGATTGTAGAGCTGATGATAAACTCTCACAGGACTCAGCAGTGAGATTACAGCCATACAGCCTGTGAAGAGAACAAAAAAAAAAAACAGCCATATTAATGCATTTATCAGGTTTATAATCTCGACTGCATGTTTGTCCGAAATACAACATAAACATTAAAATGGTAGACATTAAAATGGTATTATTAACAGAAATAAGCACAAATGTCAGGGTATGTCAAAAAATCTCCAAGGTCCAAAAAATCCCTCAGGATCAACTCCTGAGTGTTAAGTTTGCAGCAAATCAAACCGACTCATGAACAATTTGATCCAGTTCAACTCACTGACTCTGAAACTGGTCACAGCGGTTCACGTTATCAACACATTGAATCTGTCTTACTGAAATGAGGCAAGTAATACAATATAAGAAAGTAATATAAATGTGTACAGAGGATTTTATTGACGAAACGAAAATAGAGCTACTATAATAAATGCATAAAGAAAGGGTTTTAAATTGAAATGAAATTGTAAATTGAAACAAATTGTTCAAAAGAATCACTTAAGGAAATGTAGGTATTATTTCATTTCTCATAATTGCCCATGTGGAAATGTAATACAATGTAATACTAATAGTGGGAGGAAAAATGATTTGATCCCCTGCTGATTTTGCACATTTGCCCACTTAGAAAGAAATGATCAGTCAATCATTTTAATGGTAGGTTTCTTTGAACAGTGAGACAGAATAAAAAAAATCCAGAAAAACGCATTTCAAAAAAGTTATAAATTGATTTGCATTTTAATGAGTCAAATAAGTATTTGACTCCTTCGCAAAACATGACTTAGTACTTGGTGGCAAAACCCTTGTTGGCAATCACAGAGGTCAGACGTTTCTTGTAGTTGGTCACCAGGTTTGCACACATCTCAGGAGGGATTTTGTCCCACTCCTCTTTGCAGATCCTCTCCGAGTCATTAAGGTTTCGAGACTGATGTTTGGCAACTCGAACCTTCAGCTCCCTCCACAGATTTTCTATGGGATTAAGGTCTGGACACTGGCTAGGCCACTCCAGGACCTTAATGTGCTTCTTCTTGAGCCACTCCTTTGTTACCTTGGCCGTATGTTTTGGGTCATTGTCATGCTGGAATACCCATCCACAAGCCATTTTCAATGCCCTGGCCCTGACAGTACATGGCCCCGTCCATAGTCCCTTTGATGCTGTGCAGTTGTCCTGTTTTGGTTTTGGAGTGGCCAAATCAAAGTCTGGACATGACCTTAAACAGTCCATTCATGCTCGAAAACCCTCCAATGTGGCTGAATTAAAACAATTCTGCAAAGAAGAGTGGGCCAAAATTCCTCCACAGCGATGTGAAAGACTCATTGCCAGTTATCGCAAACGCTTGATTGCAGTTGTTGCTGCAAAGGGTGGCACAACCAGTTATTAAGTTTAGGGGGCAAGCACTTTTTCACACAGGGCCACGTGTGTCTTTGTTTTCCCTTCATAATAAAAAACTTAATTTAAAAACTGCATGTTGTGTTTACTTGTGTTATCTTTGATTAATATTTAAATTATTTTGGGTATATGTAGATATATGTTTATCACATATTTGAAATTCCCATAGTAAAATTTGTATATAAACATATTTATGTTTATATGTATATGATTAATTTTTATATGGTGTTGCATGTTATGATCACATATGTTAACAATATACTGTATATCAAATATATATAAACTTTTATGTTACTAAGCTATATATGTTTTGACCATTTGTTAACAATATATATTGAATTTATATATTCAAGTTTATTAGCTATATATATATACATATGCCTTAAAAGATACTGTTTATTGTAAATCATGACAAAATTACTTTTTGCTTAATTTTATTCATTGTTTCAATTCAGTTTTCTGGGGAAAAAGTAGAGATGTATATATAACATGTTCAAAAAATGCCAATATGCTAAGCCTCAATTTATGTCAATGATTGGATAAGTTACTTGTTGTAGAATAAGGAATGTATTATAGAGTCATGGGGGGAAAAAAGACTTCATTTAACTTTGTCCACATGCGCGATTGTGCTTCAACCTCAAACTACCGCTGTTGCGCATGCACCAAAATTCAAACACAAATGCAATGGCTGTGGCTAAACAGTCATCTGTGTAAAGATATTTTTCTTAGCAAGAGGAAGGATAACAAATGCCAGCACCTTCACATAAAATTTAAAATGACAATGATTTTATAGATGGGCTCGAAGACAGACCAACATCACTGAGTGGACAGGGTTTTTCCTGCATAGAGAATTATGAGGCCGTCTCCACCAAATTTCGTCCCGCCTCTGGTTGTCGACAAAAATCAGGCAGGCTGTCAGTGAAAGCGTCACTGAACAGCGTCCATTAGAGCTTTTAGTTCATATTTTGGAAAAATACTGATATTTTTATACAAGTTTAATTGATATAATTTATATTCATTTTCCACTGATTTACGCGATCTGATGAGCATTATCATATTATGCGATCATATCTCATACACACAGAACTGTAAAGGTATTCACGGCAACCCGTCAAAATTAAGAGTTCAGTTTAACTTGAAGACACTGCGGCAGAAATATATTACTACTGTTCAGCAGAATGTACATACTGCTACTACTAGCCTATCATTATAATTATTAACACTTAATTTAAAATAAAAATTATGATCACACAACCTTTCTTCCATGTTTTAATTGTAATAGTAAATCCCCTTTGTTTGCCAAAATAAATAAATAACGTTTGATTTTCAATAATTTAAAAATAGGCTAAATTAAATTAATGTTTTATGCCGTCATTTGATAACCAGATACACAAAATAATTTCTAAGGAAAAAGAAAACATTTCGGGCTATTTTAAGAATAGTTTTGAATGAATTAAGTTGTTTTTATGCATTCAAATAATTTGGTAACAAAACATATGGTGAAAGAAAAAAGATTTCATAGGGCCCTATATTTAACACACGATTACGATAGTATATGGTTTGTATGTTATTTTCATGAGATTTAGGGTGTTTTCTTAAAAATAAAGAATGTTTACATGAGAAATGCCAAGCTGGTAGCTTAGTATAAAAAACTACAAATAAGTAAGTTATTACAAACACTTGACGCTGGTTTGAAGTGAGACTTGAGTAAAAGCTTACTATTCATTTTATAAAAATGTTGGAGAGTTTGAGCATAAATGGACTGTTCAAGGTCATGCCACAGCATTTCAATTGGATTTAAGTCCAGACTTTGATTTGGCCACTCCAAAACCTTAATTTTGTTTTTCTTGAGACATTCAGAGGTGGACTTGCTGCTGTGTTTGGAATCAATGCCCTGCTGCATAACCCAAGTGCACTTGAGCTTGAGGTCACGAACAGATGGCCGGACATTCTCCTTCAGGATTTTCTGATAGAGTGCAGAATTCATGGTTCCATCAATTATGGCAAGTCATCCAGGTTCTGAAGCTGCAAAGCAGCCCCAGACCATCACACTACCACCACCATGTTTGACTGTTGACATGTTGTATGATGATCTTCTTGTGAAATGCTGTGTTGGTTTTACGCCAGACGTAATGGGACACACACCTTCCAAAAAGTTCAATTTTTGTCGCATCAGTCCACAGAATATTTGCCCAAAAGTCTGGGGGATAATCAAGATATTTTTTGGCAAATGTGAGACAAGCCTTTCTGTTCTTTGTTGTTCTGGGTTCTTTTTTGACCTCCTGTATGAGTTGTCTTTGTGCTCTTGTTTTAATTTTGGTAGGCCGGCCACTCCTGGGAAGGTTCACCACTGTTCCAAGTTTTCTCCATTTGTGGATAATGGCTCTGACCATGGTTTGCTGGAGTCCCAAAGCCTTAGAAATGGCTTTATAACCCTTTCCAGACTGATACATGTAAACTATTTTGTTTCTCATCTGTTTATGAATTTCTTAAGATCGCGGAATGATGTGTTGCTCTTTAAACATGCTTCACTTTGTCAGACAGGTTCTATTTAAGTGATTTCTTGATTCAACAGGTCTGGCAGTAATCAGGCCTAATTTTGGCTAGTGAAATTTAACTCCACTTTCTAAAATAATGTGGTTAATCACAGTTCTTTCATGATTTAATAGGAGGGGACAATTAATTTTTCATGTAGGGCCAGGTAGGTTTGGACAGCTTTTTTCACTTAATAAATAAAATCATAATTTAAAACTGCATTTTGTATTTACTTGCATTATCTTTGTGTAATATTAAAATTTGTTTGATGATCTGAATCTTTAAGTGTGACAAATATGCAAAAAATTTAAAAATTTTCACACCACTGTAATTATTATAACATCTAAAATACAGTGTTTGTTTCAGCCAGTTAAAGGGTGGGTACATTGTGTGTACATGATCAGGATGGTACCACCTCCGCTTCATTTTGAGCCAGGAAAAACCCTGGTGGAGCACTGAAATGCCCTTGTCATGAGGCAGCGGTTACACTAATTTACTGAACACTTTATTATATAACTTGCATTCTCTGCGCGGGATACTGCGTGTTTTGAGCTTGAGCTCCGTCAAGTTAATTTCTTATCAACGATTTTCTATCTTAAGATCATTTTTATACACTATTATTTTCGTTTCTATAACGTGTGATTATGTCCCCTATAGCATTCTACAACAAAAGTAATCAGAGCGCCTTGTTATCACTGGTTTTATTTTATTTTTTTCTTCCCGAGTCTGCTATTAGGTTATAGCCAGTTAGCATCGCCAGCGTGGTTGCTGCTAATCTCGCTTACATTGCTAATACTCTATTACACACATTGCCATTGTTTCACTGTTACTTGCTTAAATGGCGGATTTGTGTCCACCTCTGAGTGCAGGTGAGGACACGTTCGAGCTACATTCGGTGCAGCTGGAGCTGGAGGCCGTGGAGAAGCAGATCCGCGACCTGGTGGAGAAGCAGGCCCAGCTGAGAGAGCAGAAAGCCTCGCTGGAAACATCCCGGGCTGACGCTCACAAGTCCGGGGTAAGTATACAGCGCGCTGCTAACACTCCCACCAAGCAAAACATCACCGGGCCCACTCATCGCTTTAATCATACGCTAGATTTAATTAGATTGCATGGAATTGATCTTACTGATATAGATATCGTACCTCAAAGTGATGATGTTACTGATCATTTCCTTGTATCGTGCATGCTGCATATTACCGATGTTAACTATATGGCTCCGCGTTATCGTCTGGGCAGAACTATTGTTCCAGCCACCAAAGACAGATTCACAAATAACCTGCCTGATTTATCTCAACTGCTCTGTGTACCCATAAATACACGTGAACTAGACGAAATGACTAGCAACATGGGCACTATCTTCTCTGATACATTAGAATCTGTTGCCCCCCTCAATATGAAAAAGGTTAGAGAAAAACGTACTGCGCCATGGTACAACAGTTATACCCATTCTCTCAAGAAAGAAACTCGTAATCTTGAGCGCAAATGGAGAAAAACTAACTTGGAAGTTTTTAGAATTGCGTGGAAAAACAGTATGTCCAGCTATAGACAGGCTCTAAAAGCTGCCAGGGCAGAGCATATCCACAAACTCATAGATAATAACCAAAACAATCCAAGGTTTTTATTTAGCACAGTGGCTAGACTAACAGATAACCAGACGCCACCCAATCTAAATATTCCCTCACAGTTTACTAGTAATGACTTTATGAATTTCTTCACTGATAAAATAGATAACATTAGAAATACAATAACAAATGTAGGTTCTACACAGTCTAGTACTTCAGTTTCATTCACCGCTCCCAAAGAAAAACTGCAGTGCTTTACAACTATAGGACAGGAATAACTAAATAAACTTATCACTGCATCTAAACCAACAACATGTTTATTAGATCCTGTACCCATTAAACTACTGAAAGAGTTCCCAGACAGCAGTTGACTCTGTGCCGGTTCCGTTTTCAAACCGGCAAATCCGTATTACAGTCACATCCATTTCAGTGCTGTAACACGGATCCAGCCCGGGTCCGGTTTCAGTGGGCGGGAACTACTGTCGCAGAGCAGATCCGGGCCGCGTCCGAAGCGAGCGCGTGTTCAGAACAGAAGACGTCAAAGATATTTGCTTAGATCAAAGCAATAAATTGTATTTTGAAGTAAATTAAAATAGAAAACCATTATTTTAAATTGTAATACTTCTAAATATTACAGTTTTTTCTGTATTTTTGATCAAATAAATGCTGGCTTGATTAGCATTTTATGGAAAGAGTAAAAAAATGTGTTGTAATATACTGTTTCAATATCTTAGAGAAACCAATTTAAGTGGAAGGATATAGTTTTTTTTAAACAATGCTTACACACAACATTCTGGTCCACACTCATACCAGATGGTGGCGGTAATGCACCAAAAGTTGTTTGCCAACCGCCAATAAACCTTAATAGAAGAAGAAGACGTCAAGACGATCGAGGCAGACTGACTGCACGCTGTTAAAACTTCACCAAGGTATGTCACACTGTGTTATCACACTGTTCTACTAACAAATTAATTTCTTATTATGTTGTGTACACGATAACTTAAAGGTTTGGTGTTTTTATTGCTCCTTAGATCGGTGTTGGACCGGCGAACACTTAGGCCTATGTTATCAGAGGACTTGCTAACATGAAGAAAACGGTCCAGAGGTCTGTAATTATACGTAATTAACGAATTTTAACTTAATTACTTAATTTAAACTTTAGTAATTTTGACTGCTTCCATTTAAATTTAATGTTTAAGATTGCTGCCTGTCATGGTGGGCTTGCAGTGTTAACGTTTAAGTGCTAACCCTCAAGGCTGCATGCATTTATTTGATCAAAAATAAAATTAAAAAAGTAATATTGTGAAATATCATTTGAATATATTTTAAAATGTAATTTATTACATTTAACATTAGATAACATTAGATAACATTAGAAATACAATAACAAATGTAGGTTCTACACAGTCTAGTACTTCAGTTTCATTCACCGCTCCCAAAGAAAAACTGCAGTGCTTTACAACTATAGGACAGGAATAACTAAATAAACTTATCACTGCATCTAAACCAACAACATGTTTATTAGATCTCAAGGCTGCATGCATTTATTTGATCAAAAATAAAATTAAAAAAGTAATATTGTGAAATATCATTTGAATATATTTTAAAATGTAATTTATTCCTGTGAATTTTCAGCATCATTACTGCAGTCTTCAGTGCACGATCGTTCAGAAATCATTCTAACATGCTGATTTAGTGCTGGATTTTTATTGGTGCTCAGTTATCAGTAATGATTCTTATTATTATTATTAGATGTAAAAAAAAAATAAAATAAAAAAAAAAAAACAGTTTTTGCTGCTTAACATTTTCTGGAAACATTTTTATGATTCGTTGATGAATAGACAGTTCAAAAGAACATAATTTATTTGAAATATATATTTTTGCTTCATTTATAAATGTTTTTACTTTTATCAATTTAATGCCTATTTGCTAAATAAAAACAGTCATTTCTATTAAATAACACACATGTGAATGGTTGTATATCATGGTTTCTGCATATATTAAGAAGCATAACTGTTTTTCAACTGATAATAATCAGAAATGTTTCTTGAGCAGCAAATAATAATATTAGAATGATTTCTGAAGGATCATGTGACACTGAAGACGAGTAATGATGCTGAAAATACAGCTTTGATCACAGGAATAAATTACGTTTTACAATATATTCATTAAAAACATTTTAGCTGATAATTACTTTTAAAAGTGTAATTAAAATATAATTTATTTCTGTGATGGCAAAGCTGAATAAATAAATGCTTTTCTTTTTAACTTTTTATTAATCAATAAATCCTGAAAAAACTATCACAGATTCCCAAAAAATTAAGCAGCACAACTGTTTCCAACATCGATAACAACGGAGTATCAAATTAGTATATTATAATGATTTCTGAAGGATCATGTGACACTGAAGATGAGTAATGATGCTGAAAATTCAGCTTTGATCACAGAAATAAATTATATTTTGAAGTGTATTAAAATAGAAAACCATTTTATTTCATTTCATTATTTTTAATACTTCACAATATTTTTTTTTTCTGTATTTTTGATCAAATAAATGCTGGCTTGATGAGCATAAGAGACTTATTTCAAGAACATTAAAAACAGCAATGTGTCCAAAGTTTTGACGAGCCCAGTATTATATTGTTTGGTATGGTTTTTATTTATAAAATCTTTGCCAAAATATGCTTTTATTTCTGTTAACGGTATGCTCCATGTTAATTGGGTAAATGAACTGAGAAATTGTCCAGCAACACTATATAACGATCTGTTTCAATTTCAGCTTCCACCTGAGAGCCGGGACTGTCAAATAGTAAGGTGAGTCCATTTTTTTTGTTTGTTTGTTTTTTTTAGTTTTCAGTGGAGTTTGAGTTATTCAAGCTATTTGAATGCCACAATTTATAATTGAGTATTGATAATAATAAGTGCCTGATAATATTACAACTTGTGCTGTTCAAAACATACTGTTTGTTAGGGCCGATTTTGGATTGCAGCTTTCTGGAGAAATGCTCCTTCAAATAACTTCACACTCAGCATCCTGAACAATATACCTGTTATGAGAGTCATAGTCATCTAGCAATGCTATAGTCTGTGTGTCATTTGGGTGCAAACCCTTTTTCATCTCAAGTCGGTGATTCAAAGAAGTGTGTATGACACTGATGTCCCATGCACTAATTTCCACAGTGGAGCATGTTAATAAACTGTGACTCTTATGTGTAAGGCTTAAACATTGCCTTCTTTGCTTTGTAATACTAAATGAAACAAATACATTCATAACATATCTGTGTAATATGCAATTAGTTGTGTATTTTTTAATATATAAAACAGGTGGCACAGGTTCCCCTTGCTTTTCTTCTCTGTTATATCAGTTATTATACTTTACACCTATGGGCAGTAAGCAGAATGAACATTATCTTTGTTACACACAAAGCAGGACAAAATTACTCGATTACAGGAAAATTAAAAAATGCTAACCATGGATAACATTTATGATGTGGAAAAGAACTGCAAGTGAAAAATGCTTACTGATGCTCCAGAAGGAAACACGATACATTAAGGGGGTGAAAACTTTTAAACAGAATGAAGGTGTACATTTTTCTTATTTTGCCTAAATATTTTTTTCATTTAGTACTGCCCTTCAGAAGCTACAGAAGATACTTCCCATACAACAAGCAGTGTCGGCCCAGATCCGGCCCACAACTGGCCTGCATGGATTTCACGTGGGCCAGATGTGGGCTACATGTTTCCCACAAGACAAAATAAGTTCAATTTACCATGATATTCAAATTCAAAAAGTTTTCACCCCCTTAATGCATTATTTTTTTCTTCTGGAGCATCAGTGAGCGTTTAAACCTTCTGTGATAGTTGCATATGAGTCCCTCAGTTGTCCTCTGTATGATTTTGAGATCCATCTTTTCACACTGTCACTGCTGGAAAGTGTTCAAATACACAAAAATGTTGGAAAAGCACAGCATTTGTGTGAGCTGAAGGATTTTTCTGAAGAAGAGCAGACAGTTTAACTGTTCAGAACAAACAAGGGACTCATGAACCACTATCGCTAAAAAACACACAGCTGTGGATCATTCAGGGAACAACACAGTATTAAGAATCAAGTGGATGTAAACAACGGGGTCATTTTTATAAATTCAAAAAATTTTTTCCTCTTGTGGACAATATGTAAATGTCTTATCCCTCTTATTTTGGTAAAATAATTAACATTTTGCAGATTCTGCAAGGTGTATGTAAACTTCTGACCTTATGTGTGTGTTTGTGTATATATGTACTGTATGTATGTGTGTATAATATATTTAATATTAATATTTTAATATTAAAAAGATATTTAATCTTTTTTTTTTTTAGAGACAACGAAAAGGGGGGAACTGTCTTTAAGCTGTGGAGTCAGATGGAGGGCTCGCATTTACCTCAAAAACAGCATTGCAGAAGACTCGAACAACTAGAACCAACTCAAGCACACAATGGTGACACACATTTGTAAGACCTTTCCCTGTGATATAAAATTTCCCTGTGGTAATTATTCAGATTCTTCTCATTCTTATTGTGTAGCACTGTTTTAAGCTTAGTGAATATTATGTACAGTAAGCACTAGAAGTAGAGACTTATACTACTTGGGGTAGTTTTAAATTAACTTTAATTTTGCTTTTGATGCAAAAATTATCAAAAGAAAAGATGTAGTGTAGTAAAAGATGTTTTGTGTAGTAATTCAATTGTTTTAATATGAATATTGTTTTAATAGTGTTCAGGACAGTAACTGTCTATACATCTAAATCAGTTCTTTAAACTTTTTGTTGTCTTAAGACCTTGATATTATACCTTAAGGAAAAAAAAAGATATTTAATTATGTATTATGTACCCAGACAGCAACATAGTTCTGGCCCAGATCCAGTCCACATCTGGCCCGTGTGAAATCCATGCGGGCCAGTTGTGGGCCGGATCTGGGCCAACACTCCTTGCTGTCTGGGTAAGATGCTTGTAATCATTGCTTTTAAAGGTATTTATCATTTCTACTTAAATAGTCATTATCTACTTGTATGATTTGTATTATCTGGGAACTGTACAAATACTGTGGCATATGGACATTACTCTTTTTATTTGTAACTTTTAAATGCAATACTCTTTTTTTAAATGCATTTTCTGTAAAGCTGCATTGGAATATGTATTGTGAAAAGCACTGTACAAATAAACAAATTGTGTTTGAATTCTAGATATGTATACAACTTATTTGTGTGTGTGTATGAAGGCCTATATATATATATATATATATAAATACACAAAATGAGCTGGCCCAGATCCGGCATGGTACTGGACCAGATCCTGCCCTCATTTGGGCCAAATCACCATAAAGGAATCCGCATCTGGTCTGGAGCTGGCCCAGTTCTGGTCCAGATCCGGAAAAAACGGATCCATGCCGGTATTGGCCCGTTGTGCCAAAAGACACCGGCCCAAGTCCGTTATGCGGATCTGGTCCAGAACGTCCGATGGGTCTGGACCAGATCTGGCCCAAATGATTTTTGCTATCTGGGTTGTTACCTGTAGCAGAAGAACCGCTTCTCAATATTATTAACTCATCGTTATCTTTAGGTCACGTCCCAAAACCATTCAAGCTGGCGGTTATTAAGCCTCTTATTAAGAAACCACAACTAGATTCTAGTGAACTGGCAAATTACAGACCCATTTCAAATCTGCCATTTATGTCTAAAATTTTAGAAAAAGTTGTGTCTGCTCAATTGTGCTGCTTCTTGCAAAAAAATTATCTCTATGAAGAATTTCAGTCAGGTTTCAGGCCTCACCATAGCACAGAAACTGCACTTGTTAAAATTACAAATGACTTGCTTCTTGCGTCAGACCAAGGCTGCACCTCATTGCTAGTTTTACTTGATCTTAGTGCTGCGTTCGACACTATAGACCATGACATACTCCTAGATCAATTACAAAACTATACGGGTATTCAAGGGCAGGCTTTAAGATGGTTTAGATCCTACCTATTCGATCGCTACCACTTTGTTTTTTTAAACGGGGAGTCATCTCAATTATCACCAGTAAAGTATGGAGTACCACAAGGATCTGTCCTAGGTCCTCTGCTATTTTCAATATACATGTTGCCCCTTGGTGATATTATTAGAAAATACGGGATTAGTTATCATTGTTATGCTGATGATACTCAACTATATATCTCAACAAGACCAGATGAAACTTCTTAACTATCTAAGCTAATAGATTGTGTTAAAAATGGAAAAGATTGGATGACCAATAATTTCCTCCTATTAAATTCGGATAAGACCGAGATATTACTTATTGGTCCAAAAAACAGTACTCAGAATCTCTTGGATTACAATTTGCAACTAGACGGATGTACTGTTACGTCCTCTAAAGTCAAAAATCTGGGTGTTATATTAGACAGCAACTTGTCTTTTGAAAATCATATTTCCCATGTTACAAAAACAGCATTCTTCCATCTTAGAAACATTGCCAAACTTCGAAACATGCTACCTGTTTCAGATGCAGAAAAGCTAGTTCATGCATTCATGACCTCTAGACTTGACTATTGTAATGCACTGTTAGGTGGTTGTCCTGCATCATCAATAAACAAGCTACAGATAGTCCAAAATGCAGCGGCTAGAGTCCTTACCAGGTCAAGAAAATATGATCATATTACCCCAATTTTACAGTCTCTGCACTGGCTACCTATTAAGTTCTGGATCAATTACAAAATATTATTACTTGCCTATAAGGCACTTAATGGTTTATCTCCTGCGTACCTAACTAGTCTTCTACCACGCTACAATCCAACCCGCTCCCTAAGGTCGCAAAATTCTGGACTTCTGGTAGTACCTAGGATAGCAAAGTCCACAAAAGGAGGTAGAGCTTTTTCACATTTGGCTCCGAAACTCTGGAATAGCCTTCCTGATAGCGTTCGGGGTTCAGACACACTCTCTCTGTTTAAATTTAGATTAAAGACACATATCTTTAGCCAAGCATTCACATAATGCATCTTATAATCTTGTACTGCATTTATATCTGATCAAATGTACATTATAATTCTTTAGATTGGGTTGAACAAATCATTTTTGCTTGAATAGAACAGCAGCTACGCTAATTATGTCTCTATCTGTTTCTCTGATTCTGCCACGGGATTAACATCCCGTGGTAACTAGGAATTACTGAAGCGTCAGTCTGGATCCAACCCTTAAAAAGATCCGAGATGACCAAACACCTGAGAAGAGAGATGGCAACACCTCAGAGGACCATGGAGGATGCCAACCCTCAGACAACACATTACCAAGTTAAGTCTGTCATAACTTAAATATATTGGGTTTCTTCTGTGTGTATGTGTATATGTATGCATATATATGTGCATGTGTGCGTATTTGTATGCATATATATAGTAGAAACTTAACTTCCTGTAAAGCTGCTTTGCAACGATTGTATCGTAAAAAGCGCTATACAATTGAAACTTGTAACCTAACCCTAAACTTGAATTGAATTGAATTTATTATAATTCATGCGCTAATAATTACACAGAAACTAAGCGACATATACAATTATATAGTTTTGGACTGCAAGAGCCTCTGTCCTTATATCAGATAATGTTTCAAATATTTGCTGTCATTGTTTTATATATGATTTTATTATTACAGCTGCATTGATGTGTTTTGCTATTTGCTAACTATATAATATTTGGTAGATTAATCTGTATAGAGATACTGTAAGCTCATTGTTTTCACTGGATAAGCACTGCAACATCTGAATTTTTTTTAAAGCTGTCTGACAAAAGTAATGGAGCAAAATTATAATGTTCATCTCTGATATGTAGTCTCGACCAGAACTATAAAGCTGCACAAAATGTAATTACTCAAATACAAGCACCTTGAATTCATACAGTACTGTACTTGGTTATATTGCACCTTGTAGTACATTGTACATTGTCATGCCAGTGACATGCCTATGTTGGGTGCATAAGCACATACATGTGCATATTGCATAAAGGTACAGTACCATGGAAGCAGAATAATGACAATAGTTTTTGAAACAAAGCATGCTGAATTCCACAAATCGAAAAAAAAGATGCATTGCAATTAACAGTGCTTGCATTTTCATGTCTTGTGTTTCCAGGGCTTGCATTTTTAGGTCCTAAAATATAACATAGTTGTTTATTTAAGCTGTGAATATTTCAATTAAAAACAATTCAATAATTCATATTCACCTTCCAGAATTCACTTCCAAAATATTAAATCTGTTTAAAAATACGATGTATAATATTCGACAGGCAAATTTCGGTCATTTTATTTCACTTTCCAAATTCGCTGCCACAAATTCAGTGGTTAAAATTCGGCAGAAAATTCAGTGTTGCACATCCGGGAATAGCAGTAGAGCACCGATGCATGCTCTCCAGCTGATGTCAGCCACTCACCAGCAGGTGGCGCAAGCGGCTGTTGATGAAGGCCATATGTGGATCAAGTCATTCATTTACAAAAACTGATTTGCAGAAATGGAGCCAGCGCTAAGTAGATGTTTTGATTATCGGGGCCAGTATAAACATGTGGAAACACTGATTGTGTGTATGTTTAATTCAACATCTTCGCTGTTTCCTGTAGCCTACATATAAGCAGCTTTCTCTACCACAAAGGAGATTATAATGCTCTTTTACCCAACACTGAAGTACAGAACTAACGTTACATTCGAGGAAGACATATTGCTTTCGTTTGCTTAGTTTCTGTAACTTTGTATCATGGCTTGTGTGACACTGTGCTGTAATACTGGGGTTCCCCTCATACGTCACACTCCAGGATTCCCCAACGACACGTAGCGCGCCTCAGTGAACTAATACAGCGCAATCAAGACGGACAGTTCTGCCCTCTCGAAGTGGAACAGATCGTGTAATGAAGTAGTTTAAGTCTGTGGTTCTTTTAACCCTCTGCAGTCGACAAACGCATATATGCGTTTTGAGGCAGATTTTCCTGATAAGGCCGAAATGAGCTTGAATTACTCTGCCATTTTTGATCGTACAGATAAAAGCAATACACCATTCGAATCTGTAAGGGGTCTACTTTTATTTGTATACACTCATAATAACAACTAAACTTTGTGCTTCTGAAGAATAAAGAAAACAAACAGGGTGTGCTCTCTGTCTTCTCCGTCTCCGCGAACTGTTTTTAGAAACGCGTCACTAAAATGAAGTCTGGATCCAACCCTTAAAAAGATCCGAGATGACCAAACACCTGAGAAGAGAGATGGCAACACCTCAGAGGACCAGATACCAGCACCAGATGTATCCTGATGTCTCTTCAAACTGTTTTCCTCTGAGAGCGCTGTACCAACATCAGATGTTCAACTACACTGATATTCTATGTTAAAACAAGCTCCTTTTCTACTGATTATGTTTTTTTCTTCTTGAATCCATGGAAAGAAGTAGAAACACTTAAATAACACACGTAAATATCAGGTATGATTCACTTGTTTCACTTGTTGAACAGAATCTGTTGCAGGAATGACTCAAAGTCTGTTCACATCTCTGTGGTTAGATCAGTGTGCACAATAATGTGTCTTTGACCTTCATTATGTATGTTTTGATTATACTGTGTTGTAAATAAAATACAAATAATTTAAAAAAACCTTTTTTTCAATCTCCTCACATTCTCTCTTACCTGCCTCACAGTCACAGTCACACTGATGGGCCATTAGGGGCCCATAGGGGAGGGCCCTTTGTCTCTCAGGTGAGACTCACTTAATATTCATGGCCATTGCCACTCACTCGCATATAGACCCTCGATGACAAAACATGTCTTGAAAATCTTAAATCAATATATTGTTTTCTGTGAATGAGTAAGCAGAATGATTTTCACATAATTCTGAAGTAAATATTCTAGCCTACAAGACTGATTACTCAAAAGTCTTGTTCAGGACTATTTAGTGTGGGTTTTATGGCCTTATTTCAGCTACATTTTTTCCCCCAAAACTTACAAACCACGCATAATATTTTTTTTCTAAAAAATGCAAACATGTACATCCATCTTGGTCACATATTATTGTAGCACGGTTTGTGCTGAATACAAAAAAAATTACATGTTGGTCAATAGTATGTATTAAGTAGCTGAAATAAGCACAAATATCAGGGCATGTCAAAACATCTCAAGGGCCCCAAAATGACCTCGGACCCCAGAGGGTTAATTGTGATGATTTTGGCTCACATTTAACAAAAAACTCACCAATTCACTATCTCAACAAATTAGAATTACTTCATAAGAAAAAAATCATTTTTAGTGAATTGTTGGCCTTCTGGAAGGTATGTTCATTTACTGTATATGTACTCAATACTTGGTAGGGGCTCCTTTTGCTTTAATTACTGCCTCAATTCGGCGTGGCATGGAGGTGATCAGTTTGTGACACTGCTGATTTGGTATGGAAGCCCAGGTTTCTTTGACAGTGGTCTTCAGCTCATCTACATTTTTTGGTCTCTTGTTTCTCATTTTCCTCTTGACAATACCCCATAGATTCTCTATGGGTTCGGGTCTGGTGCGTTTGCGTTTACCACCAACACCATGGTCATTTAACCAACTTTTGGTGCTTTTGGCAGTGTGAGCAGGTGCCAAATCCTGCTGGAAAATGAAATCAGCATCTTCAAAAAGCTGGTGAGCAGAAGGAAGCATGAAGTGCTCCAAAATTTCTTGGTAAACGGGTGCAGTGACTTTGGTTTTCAAAAAAACACAATGGACCAACACCAGCAGATGACATTGCACCCCAAATCATCACAGACTGTGGAAACTTAACACTGGACTTCAAGCAACTTGGGCTATGAGCTTCTCCACCCTTCCTCCAGACTCTAGGACTTTGGTTTCCAAATGAAATACAAAACTTGCTCTCATCTGAAAAGAGGACTTTGGACCACTGGGCAACAGTCCAGTTCTTCTTCTCCTTAGCCCAGGTAAGACGCCTCTGACGTCTGTGGTTCAGGAGTGGTTTAACAAGAGGAAAACGACAACTGTAGCCAAATTCCTCGACACGTCTGTGTGTGGTGGCTCTTGATGCCTTGACCCCAGCCTCAGTCCATTCCTTGTGAAGTTCACCCAAATTCTTGAATGGATTTTGCTTGACAATCCTCATAAGGCTGCGGTTCTCTCGGTTGGTTGTGCATCTTTTTCTTCCACACTTTTTCCTTCCTCTCAACTTTCTGTTAACATGCTTGGATACAGCACTCTGTGAACAGCCAGCTTCTTTGGCAATGAATGTTTGTGGCTTACCCTCCTTGTGAAGGGTGTCAATGATTGTCTTCTGGACAACTGTCAGATCAGCAGTCTTCCCCATGATTGTGTAGCCTAGTGAACCAAACTGAGAGACCATTTTGAAGGCTCAGGAAACCTTTGCAGGTGTTTTGAGTTGATTAGCTGATTGGCATGTCACCATATTCTAATTTGTTGAGATTGTGAATTGGTGGGTTTTTGTCAAATGTGAGCCAAAATCATCACAATTAAAAGAACCAAAGACTTAAACTATTTCAGTCTGTGTGCATTGAATTTATTTAATACACAAGTTTCACAATTTGAGTTGAATTACTGAAATGAATAAATTTTTCCACAACATTCTAATTTATTGAGATGCACCTATACAAACGTTGACTCCACTTGGCTTAAATGTTTATTTTGATCTGAGTTGTTTTTTGTAAATTTATTTTGGATAGTAATCTTTATTTACATTTATATTTTGTCTGTATAGATTATTTTTCATGTTGGAGTCTAATTGTTAATTATTGAATGATTTGGATTTTATTATTTTCAGCTGTGTATAATTGTCTTTATTATTTATACTGGTCTCCATGTTTATGAAGTTATACCTTGTAAAAGGCTACTAGTCGAAACGTTGGTTAATAAATGTGCTTAAGTGAGTGTGCAGTTGTTCTCTAATTTATGCACCTGTACATAAACATATATTTTTGTATGGGGTAGACTTGTATGTCAATATGAAATTGTTCCATTTTCTAATATGATTCATATATGGATAGGGCATATATAAAACATGTATTTGGCCACAGCCATATCACCCTGCAGCCCAAGACTGGTTGCCCACTGAAGCTAAGCAGGGTTGAGCGGGTCAGTACCTGGATGGGAGACTCCTGGGAAAACGTCTCAGGTTACGTATGTAACCCTAGTTCCTCGAGGGAACGAGACGCTGCGTCCAAGAACGCTAGGGGAACGCCTCCAGCGTGACCACGCTCTGATACAAATGTAATCTGTCCAAAGGATGGGCGAGACGTCACGGGCGGGTGACGTAACGGCCAGGAGGCATAAAAGCACGTGCGGTGGAACCGGCGTCAGCTTCAGGAATGAAGCAACCGCTCGTAGGGATGCCGGAAGTATGGGCTTGAGATGCAGCGTCTCGTTCCCTCGAGGAACTAGGGTTACATACGTAACCTGAGACGTTCCTCTTCACTGCGTCCAAGAACGCTAGGGGAACGAGATCCCCACGCCGCCAGACTGACAAATCCCTGCCTAGTGTGGATGGAGCACAGCTAGGGCGAGAGAAAAAAGGCCACAGGTGGCTAGGTGAGCGGGGCCTGCGTCCCGAGGCCAACTTCTGAAGAGTGAGTCTTGATCCCCAAGAGGGAGAGCAGAGGACTCGAGGCTATGGAATAGCATCCTGATCCACCACATAGCAACGCTCTCTGGCCGGAGGCCTCAGCCTCTGGAGGAAACATGTACTAGGGGTGTCTACCCACTGAAGGTCACCGAGAAGGCGCGGTAGGCGGCATAGCCGCCACGTAAACCCTCAGGGTGGAGTGGGTTAACCCTGCGGAGGAACAGGCCCGCACAAACTCCAGAACTGTACCAAACGGGCAGTTGGCTGGGTCGAGCTGGCAACCTCTGCACCATGAAGTGACACTTCACTTCAGGGTGTACAAGTCCCTGTGTTGAGGAGAAAACATGTAACTAGGGGGTGCCTACCCACTGAAAGGCCACCGAGAAGGGCGCGGTAGGCCGGTATAGCCGCTACGTAAACCCTCAGGGTGGAGTGGGTTAACCCTGCGGAGGAACAGGCCCGCACGAACTCCAGAACTGTACCAATCGGGCAGTTGACTGGGTCGAGCTGGCGGTCTCCGCACCAAGAAGTGAAAAGTTCCACTTCAAGGCGTATAGTTTCCTCGCTGAGGGAGCTCTGGATTGGAGGAAGGTCTCAACAACCTCGGTTGGGAGACCGGAAGCTATGGGCTGTGCCCCCTCAGGGGCCACACCTACAACTTCCAAAGCTCCGGGCGGGGGTGACAGACCCCCGCTTGTGAGAGGAGATCCCTCCTGACGGGAATCTCCCATGGAGAGCCGTCGAGGAGAGAAATCAGGTCCGAGAACCATACTCGGCCCGGCCAGAACGGTGCTACCAGAAGTAGACAGACCTCGTGCCAGCGCACTCTCGCCAGAACTCCCGGGAGCAGAGCGATCGGGGAAAAACGTACAGACGAAGCCTCGGCCACGTCTGTACCATGGCATCCAGCCCCAGTGGAGCTGGATGAAATTAGAGAGTACCAGAGGGGACATGCGCTGTGTACTTACCTGAGTAGCGGAGAGGTCCACCTGAGCCTGGCCAAACACTCTACAAATGTGCTTCACCCCCTCAGGGTGAAGCATCCTTTCCCCGGGCCTAAGCCCCTGCCTCGACAGGATGTCTGCTCCCACACTGAGATGCCCAGGCATGTGAACTGCTCTCAGCGAGAGGAGTTTGTCCTGGGACCACCCAAGGATCTGGTACGCCAGCCTGTGCAGGGGGCGTTAACGCAGGCCACCTCGGTGGTTGATGTAAGAGACCACCGCAGTGTTTTCGGTGCTATCGCACCAACACCGGCGATCTCTTAGGTCTGGGAGAAAGTGTTTCTGTGAAACACCGCCAGCATCTCCAGGCAGTTGAAGTGCCACATGAGATGGCGAGTACTCCACAGACTGCGGGCAGGGTGAGGGACACGTCCGTCGCTAGCGTACGCAGCAACACGGAGCTCCCAGCACCAGGCCCTGAGACAAGAACCAAGGATGTCTCCACATGTCTAAGGCACGTAGGCACCACCACGTGACCTTGATCATGTGAAGCGGGTTTCCCTTGGGAGAACCCTTGGTCTTGAGCCACCACTGTTGAGTGACTGGCCTTCTTTCACTCTCTTGACTGCTGTGAGGATCGACTCGATCCGAGCAGGGGACACACGTGCCTGCATCGTGGTCGAATCCCACACCACACCAAGATAAGTGGTTCTCTGTAATGGAGAAAGCACACTCTTCTTGGCGTTCAGTCTTAACTCCAACACTTTCATGTGAGCAAGAACAACATCTCGATGTTGAGCCGCCATCTGCTCTGATTGAGCAAGAATCAACCAAAGTGGATATGCGGATGCCTAGTAGCCGCAACGGAGCTAACACGGCATCCTCACACTTTGTAAAAGTGCGTGGTGAGTGCTAGGCCGAAGGGAAGAACCCGATATTGGTGAGCTTCGCCCTCGAAAGCAAACCTCAGGAACTCCCTGTGAGTGGGAAGGATGGAGATATGGAAGTATGCGTCTTTTAGATCTATCGCGACAAACCCGTCCTCGGACCTGATCTGAGACACGACCTGTTTGAGCATCTTGAACTTCAGTCTGCTGACTGAGTGGTTCAACTGATGCAGATCTAAAATGGGACGCCAACCCTCCATCCTTCTTGGGAACTATGAAGTACCGGCTGTAAAACCCAGAACCTCTCTCGTAAGGAGGGACCACCTCGATGGCCTCCTTCCTCAAGAGAGTACTCTACTTCTCATTCCATTACCAGAACCTGCTCGGGGCCCACCAGAGTGGGATTCAACCCGTTGAAACGAGGCGGAGGAGAACCAAACTGGATCCTGTAGCCTCTTTCTACAGTATGCAGGTCCCATGGAGACACATTTGGCAGTAGTATTCACGCTGCCAAATAGTCTACTAAGCTACATACGGCGGGGAGAAGCATGATCAGCCCCTTCTTTTTTTTCCGAGCTGACAGCGCGAACTCCGTTCCTAAGCAGGGACACTGCTATAATGACAACCTCGTTCATAATAAGCTTGTGCAAACACTGCGATTTTACAAAGCTCATCGACACCCTTCACCACGTCTACCTCCTCGGAGAAAGACAGGCGGAGCGTCACGCCCTCTCTCTCTGGGGGGAAGTACCCGCGGGGCTTCCGAACCCAGAGAGCGGGCGCTGGATCTGATGGGAAGATAGGGGCTCGCCCGTCTTCATTCCCTCCACCTGATCCATCTGCGATCCCCACGAGAGCAGCCGCTGCTCCGCCTCGGCGAAAGCGGGCCGGCAACGCAAGGAACGCTTGTGAAAGCTCCCTCCTCAAAGAGAGCCCTCTGAGAGTAAGCATACGCAGCGACAAACGCTCACAAGCGGGCAGACAGCTCTCTCGAGAGCTGACTCTGCGTGCTCTGCTCTCAAGCAGACCACACACGGACTGTTAGTGAAAAACACACAGCCTGTAATGCGATCTGCTCTCGCCCAAGTGCTAGTTTCTCTGCACTTTAGACATTGTGGAGCTTATTTCAAGTGACAAACATCACTAAATAAGACTCACAACACAGATCGACAGACACACAGAGTAGCGGTAGCTGAATGACAAAAGCTGACGCCGGTTCCACCGCACGTGCTTTTATGCCTCCTGGCCGTTACGTCACCCGCCCGTGACGTCTCGCCCATCCTTTGGACAGATTACATTTGTATCAGAGCGTGGTCACGCTGGAGGCGTTCCCCTAGCGTTCTTGGACGCAGCTCGAGTTCCTGAAGAGGAACTAGGTTGCTGTTGGAAGAGGTGTTAGTGAGACCAGCAGGGGGTGCTCACCCTGTGGTTTGTGTGGGTCCTAATGCCCCAGTATAGTGACGGGGACACTATACTGGCAAAAAGCACCATCTTACAGATGAGACGTTAAATCGAGGTCCTGACTCTCTGTGGTCATTAAAAATCCCATGGCACTTCTCGTAAAGAGTAGGGGTGTAACCCCGGTGTCCTGGCCAGATTCGCTCCACTGGCCCTTATCATTCATGGCTTCCTAATAATCCACATCCACTTGATTGGCTCTATGACGCTCTCTCCTCTCCACCTGTAGCTGGTGTGTGGTGAGTGCACTGGCGCCGTTGTCCTGTGGCTGCCGTCGCATCATCCAAGTGGATGCTGCACACTGGTGGTGGTTGAGGAGAGACCCCCCCCATATGATTGTAAAGGGCTTTAGGTGTACAACAATACACAATAAAGCACTATATAAAAAAATGTATTCATTCATTCATTCATTTCATATATGGATATTTGATAATGTATATTCACATATATTACATTTCCGTATGGGTGGAAAACTGCATTAAAAAATTCCAAATTTTCCAGGATGCTTGGAAACCCTGATTGTTTTCTCATCAGGTTTTTGAGTAGACATTGCCTGCCTTGTGTCCTTGGAGAAAAATCACTGATACTTTCATTCTACAATATAAATGGGAAAATCTGCTAGCTATAGTTATGAAACACCAATTCATCCACATATTGTAACCTAGTCATTCAGTGAATGTCAAACCTCAGTGTGTTCAGCTGACAGTGTGAACTCTTCAGTCCATCAGAAAGCAGCTTCACTGCTGAATCCCGCAGGTGATTGCCACCCAGGTCCAGCTCTGTCAGATGACAGTTTGATGATTGGAGAGCTGAAGATACAGTTTCACAGCATACTTCATCAAGACCACAGCCGTCAAATCTGCCAAAACAGATGGTTATGCTGATCATTTTCTGATGTTCAGTGTTTCTGCAATAACTTATTGTACCCTTCATAATCAGAACAGCAAGACATTTTACAAAATATTTTGAAATGTAATTGTTTAGTGATGTAGAATAAAACATTTGATCAAACAGCAGTCAGTGAAATTACTCACAGGGCTTTTCTGCAACATCTCATAGCTGGAATGAGTCTCTCGTAGTCTGATTGTTCTGAAGTGAACCTCTTTGGGTTGAACTCATCCAGAACCTTCTCTGACATCAGCAGTACTGTGGTCAGCAGAGTGCACATTGAAGATGAGAGGTCTCTTCCTGGATGTTCATCTGAACTGAGATATCTCTGGATTTCCTCATATAATGAATGATTCTTGAGCTCAAGTAAGCAGTAGAATAGGTTGACTAACGCTTCATCTGGGATATACTCATTTTGCACTTCTTTAATGTGCTCAGTTGTTTGTCTGATGCTCTCTGTGGTGTCTTCAGTGTGTGCGATCAGACCTTGGACCAGGTTTTGACTGGATTCCAGTATAACGCCCATCAGAAACCGCAGGAACAGGTCCAGATGTCCTCTCTGACTCCACATGGCTTTATCAACAGCCTTCTGCAGTAGCTCATGTAATGTGACATTTTCTTCTGGCTCATCAAAAAACTGAAGCTCCTGCAATGTGCTACTTTCTTCTGGCTCATCAAAGAAAAACTGAAGCTCCTGCATGTTCTTGTTCAGGTAACAGATGAAAACATGCACTGCAGCGAGGAACTCTTGAACACTCAGATGCACAAAGCAGAAGACCTTCTTGTCATGAAGTCCCTTTTCCTTCTTAAAGATCTCAGCGATCATTCCTGTGAACTCAGTGTCTTTACTCACATCAATACCACATGTTTTCAGATCTTCCTCATAGAACACAATGTTTTCCTTTGTCAGCTCTTCAAACGCTAGCTTGGCTAACTTTAAAATCATTGTTCTGTTTGAATCTAAGTTCTTTCTAGATTCTCTTTCTTCTTGGTCATCATACTTCTGGTTCTTCATGTTCATCTGTATCAGCAGGAAGTGGATGTACATTTCCGTGAGTGTTGTGTTGATGTTTTCTTCACTGTTCTTGATGAGAATATCCTGAAGTACTGTGGCTGTGATCCAGCAGAACACAGGGATGTGGCACATGATGTAGAGACTACGAGACGTCTTAATGTGTGAGACTATTCTGTCAGCCACAGTCTCATTTGTGATTCTCTTTCTGAAGTACTCCTCCTTCTGTTGGTCAGTGAATCCTTGCACCTCAGTGAACAGACCCACATACCAAGGAGGGATCTGATTGGCTGCTGCTGGTCATGTGGTCAACCAGACCAGAGCTGATGGAAGCAGCTGACCTTTGACCAGACTTGTGAACAGCACATCTACAGATGATCTTTCCTCAACATCGTTCAATGTTTCGCTTTTAAAATTCAAAGGCAGGAGACTCTCATCAAGTCCATCAAATATAAAGGCAAGTTTGCATTCCTCATATAAGTTTGATTTTTCCATGTTCTTCAATTGAGGATAAAATTTCCGCAGAAACTCGTGGAGATTGAACTCTCTGCCTTTAATGCAGTTAATATCTCTGAATGGAAGCAGGAACACACAGTGTATATCCTGATTGGCTTCTCCTTCTGCCAAGTCCAGGATGAACTTGTGCACAGAGACAGTTTTTCCAATGCCAGCGACTCCCTTGGTCAGCACAATCTTTTTCTCACTGTTTTTTCTCCTTAATAATGTAAATATGTCATTGCATTTGATTGGTTTGTCCTGTGTTTGTTTGTTCTTGTTGAAAGCATCATCAATCTTCAGAATCTCATGTTCCTGATTGACATCTTTCATATCTCCCTCTGTGATGAAGAGCTCTGTGTAAACAGCCCGGAGATGTGCTTCATTTTCTTCTTTGCCCTCAAAAATACATTCTGCTTTCTTCTTCATGTTGGATTTGTGAGTTTACAATAATTGTTTCAGAATCAAATCTGCTGTTTTAAAAGATGATTAAGTTAATAAAACATAGGGGAAAAGCAAAAACAGATTTCATTTTTTTTTAAAGACATGACAAAGCTTTTACCTCAGCATGATCTCTTCAGAATTAATTAAACATATTGTAATTAAATTACTTTTGAAATTAACACCACAGACTTTAAATATACAAAGATGGTGTACATATAATACTTGAATGGGAGAAAGTGCAAGGCACAATATGGTGGAATGGTTCTGCTTTTAAATAAAAGAGCCGGTTTCACTTTATAGGAAACAGAAACGTTCAAGCATATCTGTGAGAAACACAAGAACACAAATACAGAAAGTCATCGCATCACTGCAGCTGCACTAAGAAGCTCCAGTTGCTATAGAAACAGTCAGCATCCTGAGACGCTCTGAGGGCTGTGTATGTGCAATGACTGGTCTAGCCTGAGAAATAAGCTTTTTTAATGCACTTGAGCATAAGAAAAAAATTTTATGAGACAATTGTTGTCAGATTTCATTGTTGATTTCAAATGTAATCGTAAGCTTGGTGAACAGCTTTGGAGAATACGATGTTTCCCCATTCAAAGAGATAGGAGCTGCACTTGCATGACTGAAATAGCTGCTTGAGAGGCGTTTCAAAGAAGGCCACCAAGTGAAATGACTTGCCTTAAAGGGACTTTGGTAATACAGTTCTGAGGTTTTCAATTTAATTAACTGAGTAAATTTGTCATGTCTCTAATGGATTTAAGCATTCAAATCAAGTCATCAAGGCATATTTACTTGTTTCAATGTCTAATTTGTAAACTCAGTAAAGAGGACAGGGCTTCAGGAACAGCTGGTTCTGTGCATAAGGTATACTGGAGTGGTCATTGCTGGTCACATACGGTGGTTGGCTGTTGAGGAGGTCAGTCTAGTTAGATCTGGTGATACAGTACAGTACAATAGATCACCTCTCACATTTCACCTCTGTTCTAATATTAATAATGCTCCCAACCCTGATCATCCCAACATTATAAACAATGCCACTGCATGGAGATGTTTTTATTCATTGCCATTGAAAATCTTACACTAACTGTGATTTATATAGTGAAAATTATGGGGGAAAAAAAAGAGTTTTGAATACTACTGATAAGACTGCACCTTGTTTTTCGGTGTGTTTCTCTGCCGTCTCTGAGATTTTTCGTGGCTCTGTGAAGAGAGAGAAAAAGGGCAGAAGTAAAAAATGTGTGACAAAATATACAGATACACGAAAGAAATTACTGTAAAGTATGTCTGCGTAAGAACATTATGACCATAAATGAACTGTGAGATTCAGAGTTCTCTCACAGGCCTGTTATTCTCCTCCTGAGTTTATTATGAGTCACCATTTACGTCCCTTATGTTCAGTCACCATAGAGAACATGTGTGAGTGAAGGAATGTCACATAGCCTCCTGTGTATTTCTATAAGAAGTTATTTTTCAAGTGATGTATGTTTATTGTTCTTTTATTTCTACCTGATGCGTTATTGATTTTCTTTGTTCAAGGTTATATTCCATATTTGTTATTTCCAACTGTTAACGAGTAAGAAAATATACCTTTTATGGTTTAATCTTTGTATGCTCTCTGGGGAGACAACTTTCTATGCAAAGTATATAATGTGTAACCGGCTCAATAAAGATTGAAGATTTAGGACATGACTCTGTTTGTGTGACATTTCTTCACACATCTGTGCAGACCACTGATGACTGAGAAACAATCGTTACTGAACTGCCGAGGAAGAGAAATCTAATTCTTACATGAACTTTAACAGAAACAGGGTTCATGATCACTCAGCATTATTACACTGACTGCTAATAAGCTGTGTGTCTCAGTAGAGCTGCACGATTAATCGAATGTGATAGTCATGCGCATCTTGTCAGTGAAGCCGGTTCTGTGATCAGTAGTTAATCTCCATCACCTGCTTCAAGATGGAGCAGCATTTACTACACAGAGCCATAGTTCACCGACAAGCTACACAAAACCACGTTCATAACTGCAGACGATTTAATCGAGCGATTATGAAATCAAAGAATTCGTTCTGCGATAATGACAGCTGTTTGAGTAGCTTCTCAGTGAACTACGGCTCTGTGCAGTAAAAGCTGCTCCATCTGAGAGCATGTGAAAATACCACATTTAATAACATGTTTTTACTCCAAACTCACTTCATAACATCAGTCGAGTGTTTGAAACAAATGCTTCTGTGAGATGATGTGGCTTCTTACACAGAATAAGGCACACAACATATTTCATAGTATTCTAAGTAGTGATAAAGGCTATGTCAATTAGCATTACATTATATACTTTATTATAATCAAAATTATAATAATAATTATAATAAGAACCAGTGTTAATTTCGGGCAGGCATTTTTGATTTAGTCTTAGTCTTTATCTTGAGACGAAAATGCTTAGTCTTAAATCACATTTTAGTCATTTGAATCTTTCATAGTTTTAGTCGGCGAAAAGTCATTGCATTTTTGTCAACTTGTAACGCTCTGCCGCAATAAGGCAGGCTACACAAATAAACTTATCCGGCTATCTCTTTAACTATTGTGTTTGACTGAATGCAGGTAAAATGAGGCAACAAACAAAGAATAAATGCCAACCCGGAGTGTATTATACAAAAAGATGCAAGACAAAATATATACATATGTACAAGTATGCATGGGTGTAAATGTCCATTAAAGTCCAATGGAGTGGTGTGTGTGTGTGTGTGTGTATATGTTTCGGTCTCACCGGTGAAACTTTGTTAGTCCGGGAGCATGTTAAGGAACAGCGCTGTTCTGTGACGAAGTCCAAGGCAAAATAATCCCACCAAAACGGTTATTTCCACAAGGTAGAAACTCTGTGTCACAGTCCCAAACAGCGGAAAGAAGAATAGGCGATCGATCGCTGTGTTTCCATTTGAGCACGAAGAACGTCACTCTCGAACAACCCTCAACCGGCTTCTTTTAGCGGAAGTGCAAATCAGATGATCAGGATGACGTCACGGGATTCCCCTTGCACGTCGCGAGCGAACTCTCGCGAGAAGAAAACAGAGTACACAACACTCGACCGGGCAATACAAACAAAGGGACCACGATAATTAGGAATTAATTAGGAATGCTGTCCCTTTAAGACAGAAGGCATGCTTGTAATACTGACACACATTCGGTTTTCACCCACCTGGGCCCCATTCTTCGTATGTCGCTTATTACATCTGAGATGATAACTGATAACTGATCTCTGGCTAATTTGGTTCTTCAAACGAATTTGCGTATTAGATTAAAATATCTGCATTATGTTATCTAAGATTACTTCGCGTTCTTGTGTTCCCTGAAAAGGGCAGATGTATCGATCCTCGAAACCACGATCAGCAATGCAGTGATTGGCTGGCGGCAAGACAGCAACGTAATGACATCATATCATTAAAGACACCTGACGAAAAACTTGACAAATATCTGAACCTTTATAAGGAAACAGCCAGGCGAACAAAACTACATCAATGTATTTTGAATTTTTTTAGTTTATTTCTTTCTTACATGATTCCCAATTATTTATATTTGTGATTTCTAGTATTTGTACAGGCTTTACATGTTTACTTCAATGTTGTAATTAGCAATTCATTTAATTTTATCTTTGAAACAGATTTGTTATGTGACAGCATTAATTAAAGTTTCTTAGAGATCAAGTTATCTGCATCTCCTGCGCTCCATCAAGCCACTCCCATAATATCTGTCATCACTCAAATTAATGCACGACTCAGATTAACTGTATAGCATGTGTGTAAGACTCCAATACAATTATAAAGTAATTATTTCATCACTAATAAATCTTTCAAATGAGTAAAACTGGCTGTGTCTATAGTATTATAGACTACACAACATTGTTATCTTATTTTCAAATAAATGTTTTAATTATTATTATTTTAAATTATTGTCCTGGACCAGCAGGGAACTCTTTTAATAAAGTAGCGGTGGCTGGGGCCTATTATAAGTATCAATTCTGCTTAAAAAGATGCAATCTAATCCTGTTTACATGAAATAAGCCTGCTCCCGAGCAGGTTTAAGCTTACGGACCTGTTGCTATGACAACAATTCCGGGATGAGCTTCGAAGAACCAAATGATCCAAGATCAAGTGAAATCGCCTATCCCACCTTTGCTAACTTTAAGTTAATCGACAACAAATTGTGACTCAAGGGAAAAACGGGACATCTGGTCACCCAGTTCCTAACCCTTCGGGTGCCGAGTCTATTGTTTCAGATCGCTAGTTCGCGTTTTGGTAGCCTATCCGTCCACTGTGGCTGCCATACTGAGACTAGATATGCGAACGCACCTCATCTGACTGTAATCCAATGACAGAGACGCACATTTTGAAAGACACGACAGTTAACTTAGCCTATAATATGTAGGCTATTTTGAATGTCCAGTAGTCCTCAAATAACATTCTAGTAGTACCGTCTCGTCTTGTTAATGAAGACGCGGCATAAGTTTCATCAGTTTTTATCATCAGATATTCGTTTTAGCTCGTCAACGTCTCGTCTTAGTCACAGAAAAAAGGTTCATTAACGATTTTTGTTTTGTCATCGTCTTCGTTGACAAAATTAACACTGATAAGAACTCAGATAAATCATATATTGTTGTAGTCATGTGTTTATTAGTCACATTGAATCAATGAAAGCAGTTAAATCTTCTGTTTATTCAGCTGCAGCGGGTTTCTTCTGTGGGGCATATTTGCCTTCAGATACTACTTTACTGCTGCTCACAGAACCATGCGTCACTGACAAGATATGCATCACAATCTCAGTATGCACAGTTACAGTAACAGTACCGTGTCCTGCAGTGCTGTAGTTGAAGGTCACTAAGCCTGTGATGTGAGTGAGTACAGGAGCATTTACAGTTCCTCCCGTCTGAGCATTCACATCAACACTGACTCCAGTGCTGCTCATCTGAGTTGGAATACAGACAGAGAGATTCATTACATTTCCTAAATGACAACTTTAACATTACGGATATTCTGTTCTTCATTACCTTCCTCGAGTTTCAACTTTTTTTCTTCCGGCTCATCTCGTGTGTCACAATCCTGCACAACAGATGCCATCGTCCTTCACCGACTCTCTGCTACTGGACTGGAAGAAGAAGAAGAAGAAGAAGAAGAAGAAGAAGGAGGAGAAGGAGAAGGTTTTTAAATCGCTCTACTGTCACCAGACACTTTCCAGAAATAAATAAGCAACTCTTTGAAAATAAACAAGTAAATAAAATATAGCAGCAGTTATTAAATGTGTGGATGTATTATTCACTATATTTAAAGGAAATAATAATATTGGGTTCTGTTCAATCATGTAAAATAATAAAATTAATAGGAGAACTTCTCACTAAATGCCTGCTAATTCAACATGCTTACAGCTGTAGTTGATGTATGTGTGTGGTTTCTCTTTTTTCAGTGAATCTGCTAGTTAACAGCAGGTGTTCATCAGTGTTTGGACTATATTAGTAAATATTAGTAAACTCAAGTAGGTCACTGATTCTTGAGACATGGGACAAAACATGTCCAGTAATTGTACCTGTTATTAGGTTAAAAAATGTAAATATTTTCAATTGTAAATGTTATGAGCGATTAATAACAGAATGCATTCACAATTATCCCCTTCAATTTAATTTTATCATTATATGAAATCTGACACTTATTGTCTTCTCACTGCATCTAAAAATGTTTTGTTTTTTTTAATGATGAAAGAGAGCATGTTTTATCAAAAGCAACACTTAATATCTCATATGAAAGCAAGGTTGTTTTTCAGTGACACATGCATGTTTCATAAGATTTCAAAGTAGTGTCCCCACTTTTTGTCAACACCATCAGACATTCATTAAAATGTAATAAAATCAGGGGCAGCTGTCGCTCTAAAGCAGAGGTCCCCAACCACCGGGTCGCGACCCACTACCGGGCCGTGGAAGAATTCCTACCGGGTCGCGAGAAAGTTCTGGGGAAAATGTGTATAGATATGACGCTCTGTTATTTATTGTGCATAAATGATTTTTCTAATTACTCTTTATTTTCGTTGTATGCGATTGATATTGAGTAGCAATTTGACGATGGTTAAATTAGTAAATAAAAGATTGCTCTGATCTGTCATAGGGCTTAAACGGATCGCAGTTGATCCGTGATATACGGACTAGGTCCAGACCCCACCGTTCGGCATGTGATTCGCAGATTAATTTGCCAATTTACACGTTCAATCTATTTGAAACCACAAGAAGAAACGAAACAGAACTCAATTCGTTACTTGCGCGCTGTACTCGCGCACACCCGAAGCATGCACAAGCTTAGAGACGTGTTTCAGACAGTGCGGCATACCGAATTGATTCCTCTTTCATGTATTCATGTAGTTTATATTAGAAGGCGAGCCAAGGGATATCACACAAGCAACGTGCAAACTTTGCGCAATAGTTATGCCGGTGAACGTCTTAACTTCAGTCATACAGAAAGTGAAAGTAAAAAAACTGACGGCGCATTAACAGCGCATTTTATCTCAGAGACAAGAGACGAATCTACTTCAACATGTGCTGATAACAGTATAAATGAATAGAGCGGTTTTAAAGACCCTATCCACAACCCCCCCCCCCCCCGGTCCGCAAGATTTTTTTTCAAACCGTAACCGGTCCGCGGTGTAAAAAAGGTTGGAGACCCCTGCTCTAAAGGACCCCTCACCACAGTCCTCCTTTGCAGAGTACACAGGCATGTGATTGGCTAAGGACAAAAAAGCAGGAAAATATACTAAGACAGCCCCCCCCCCCCCACGCCGATCAAACTGGTGGCGGATCTATATGGATAGTAAAGCAGGACCCATTACAACTTATTTGAACAAAAAAATACATTTTAATTTATTTAACATGCAACATTTAACATACAACTTTTTTGTACAGTATGACACATAACAACTTATTTGGTGGATGTGTAACAGTGGGAATCAAAAGCAAGTGTCTTGTCCACTGCTCCATCACCACCTCTCTCTATAACAACAACCATGACAAAAAAATATATTTTAACTTATTTTTGTTTTACATTTTTACCCAACTTTAACTGCTAAATGTGCAACATGCAAATGTTCATGTCAAAAGAAGGCCTCAATTTTTGTATGACTCTTTAGCCTTTGTAGCAAGCTTTTTTAGAGCCTCTACACGTTTCTTTTGGAATTTGCGCATTTGTGTGGTCCAGGTAACGTTAGCTTTGCATAAAAAAATGGTTATCATTCGCATGGCTACTTTTACTTGAGTAAAGAAGTTAAATCAGTACTTCTACTTTTACCAGAGTATTTTTTAACACAAGTATCTGTACTTCTACTTGAGTACGAGAAGTGAGACGGACTATTTTCTTTAGCGGAAGCAATATAAATCGTTTTTAAATCAATAAACTCCTTTTAAAATCAATATTTTGTGTCAAATTATTGATTTATTTTGTAGGTAGCCATGTAATAAGCGGGATAATGTAGAGTTTGTCTTACATGTGCTTCATGAGGCACACACCCGCGGTCTCTTGCTCTCTCTCCCTCTGTCATGCACGCGCTACGCGGTTTGGAGCACAGTCTCTGTCTCGCGGGCGCGGGCGCACTCACTCGCTCGCTCTAGATTCCGGGAGAAACTATTTGCGGGGGGTTGGGCTCTGTTGATTCAGACTGTCAAATAGTCTTTAAATACCATCCCATAAACTGTATAGTCACACCATAGCAACCATTTAGAGTACCTTACCAACTGAACAAACACATGAATAAGCAATTTCTCAGCACCAGAAAGTGGTAGAGATATGGGGGTGGCCTCCTTTGTTTGGGCTGAAAAACCAGTCTGTAAGTATCACCATGGCTACAACCTAGCAACCATATAGAGCACCCTAGCAACCGTATAGCAACATAAAGAAGCCATATCTCGGCTCCACAACATCATACAGACATGGGAGTTGGCTCTCTACAATCATGCTGAAGGCTCTACTGATGGCCTAGTGCCGAGTTTTGCCACTGCAAGCACCACTCACATTTTCTTCAGGAAACTATTTGCGGCCATCAGATTCAGTGAGCTATATATTTAATATAATAATTAAAATATAATTATTGATTTTTCATTAGACCATTTTTTGGTGCCCCCTCATCACTCCGTACCCTACGCACAGTGCGTGATGCGCGTGGTGGGAGCGGCAACGCTGAATGAACCTTATTGAAAAGTGTTAACTTACCATCTTATCAGTTAACGGTTAATAATCGGATAATGATTTGCGGTTGTCGGTTGGGAAAATTAACCGAAATGAGCATCCCTAATAGCTAGCAAATACAAGTAAGTTAATGTTAATGCAGCTTAAACATCCTGCCATAGTGGAAAATCACTCAAAATCGATCATCTAATCAATCGACAACAAAGTCAAATTAGTAACTTATAGGTTATATATAGACACATGCAATAATACATGCCCAGATCATCCGATCCGGCGATGTTCTTGTCACGATACCACTGTAGTGCGAGAGCGACTGAGGTAACTTACACTGCGCAGCAGGGAGCTTGATTGACAGGTGATCTGACCAATCATACTTCGCCATCCGCCATCCGCCATCCGCCATATTTTATTCTCCTGAAGCAGGGTCTACAGGTGCATCTCAGTAAATTAGAATGTTGTGTAAAAGTTCATTTATTTCAGTAATTCAGCTCAAATTGTGAAACTCGTGTATTAAATAAATTCAGTGCACACAGACTGAAGTAGTTTGTCTTTGGATCTTTTAATTGTGATGATTTTGGCTCACATTTAACAAAAACCAACCAATGCACTCTCAACAAATTAGAATATTTGAATTTGAACTTATTAAGGGAAAGCCCCTTGAGATGCTTCATCTCATTTTCAAGGGGGACCCAATAGTGCATATATAAAAATACAAGATACAACACAAATAATGTACAAAAACAAACAACAGCTCACTCCCCTATTCACCCACCCACGGTCTACAACTATAAACAAAAACGTATACATACAAGAAAGCATACATTTTAATACAAGCATGAAAAACCAAATTAATATAACCAAGGCAATACTCAACCCAAAATTAAAAACATAAACAGGTTATTTTCAAATGAGATAATAAATTAGCCCTGAAGAGACAGAAAGATGTAATTGATCTAAGGGAAGAAGGAAGATTATTCCAGTCAGATGAAGCTTTATATCGAAAAGATCTTCGACTGACTTATGTAAAAATTCTGGAAACAAAAAAAATGCGGATACCGTGAAGATCGAACCAAAAACTGTTTTAAATAAGAAGGACAATTAAAATAAATACATTTGAAGAGAAACTGAAACCAGTGATATTGCCTTCTAGATTTAGGTTGAAGCCAATCGAGAGCTTCATACAACATACAATGATGAGTTCTGTAAGGATATCTTAAAACAAACCTACAGAATTTAGAATTATGAAGAATATTTAAAGGTTTTAAATTGGTATCAAAAGTATTTTGATAAATAATATCAGCGTAATCAATAATAGGAAGAATTAATTGACAAATTAATCTTTTCCTTACTTGAAATGAAAAGCAATTAATTGAACAATAGAGAGAACTTAGACACCCATATGATTTTTTAATAATGTAATCAATGTGATGCTTAAAAGAAAATTCGGGATCGAGCCAAAGACCAAGATATTTAAATAGGACAACTTTAGATAGGACTGACCCATCTTCAAAACTAATATCTAAATCAAAAGAATGAGAACGAAGGCGTCTTTTAAAGAACACCATACTACAGGACTTATTTTTGTTAAGGACAAGTTTATTTTTATAAAACCAATCCTTTAAGGAGTTAAAGTCTGACTGCAGAGAGGACTGAATAAATTAAATATCAGAATGGGAAGAATAAATAACAGTATCATCTGCATAAAGCTGGATAGAAGTGTGTAAACAAGTTTTGGGAAGGTCATTAATAAATAAAAAAGCAAAGGACCAAGTGGTGATCCTTGGGGAACACCCTTATCACTAACTAGATAATCCGAGTTCGAGCCTTGAAAAGAAACATATTGTCGTCTGTTATGAAGATAAGAATTAAACCAAAGAAGAGAGTTTTTATCAAAGCCTAAAGAGTGTAACTTATCAAGCAGATAATGGTCCACCATATCAAATGCTTTAGAAAGATCAATAAAAAATAGCACCAGTAGGTTGACATTTATCAAAAGAAAGCAACAAATCATTGGTGAATTTCATTAAAGCTGTGGTGGTGGAAAAGGTAGGTCTAAAACCTGACTGAAATGGAGACAAAATATTAAACTGATTAATATAGTTAGATATTTGATTAATTAATTTCTCAAACCTTTGCTACAGTACAAATAATAGAAATTGGATGATAGTTGTTAAAATGTGAGAGGCAAGATTAACAAATTTAGCTTCCAAGCCATCCGGACCCGGCGAACTATATTCTTTCAACCCACATATTACATTAAAAGTATCTGAAGGATAAATTTTACTAAAAGAAAAAGACTGATTTGAACAGCTGCTGGGAAAGTGAGTGTTGGAATATTTAATAATAGAGTGAGTACCTATGGATGTGAAATACTTATTAAATGAGCGTCCAAGAACGCTAGGGGGAACGCCTCCAGCGTGACCACGCTCTGATACAAATGTAATCTGTCCAAAGGATGGGCGAGACGTCACGGGCGGGTGACGTAACGGCCAGGAGGCATAAAAGCACGTGCGGTGGAACCGGCGTCAGCTTTTGTCATTCAGCTACCGCTACTCTGTGTGTCTGTCGATCTGTGTTGTGAGTCTTATTTAGTGTTGTTTGTCACTTGAAATAAGCTCCACAATGTCTAAAGTGCAGAGAAACTAGCACTTGGGCGAGAGCAGATCGCATTACAGGCTGTGTGTTTTTCACTAACAGTCCGTGTGTGGTCTGCTTGAGAGCAGAGCACGCAGAGTCAGCTCTCGAGGGAGCTGACTGCCCGCTTGTGAGCGTTTGTCGCTGCGTATGCTTACTCTCAGAGGGCTCTCTTTGAGGAGGAGCTTTCACAAGCGTTCCTTGCGTTGCCGGCCCGCCGCCGAGGCGAGCAGCAGCTGCGCCGCGGCGATCGCAGATGGATCAGGTGGAGGGAATGAAGACGGGCGAGCCCCTATCTTCTTCCTTCCCATCAGATCCAGCGCCCGCTCTCTGGGTTCGGAAGCCCGCGGTACTTCCCCAGAGAGAGAGGCGCGACGCCCACCTGTCTTTCTCCGAGGAGGTAGACGTGGTGAATGGTGTCGATGAGCTTTGTAAAATCGCAGTGTTTGCACAAGCTTATTATGAACGAGGTTGTCATTATAGCAGTGTCCCTGCTTAGGAACGGAGTTCGCGCTGTCAGCTCGAAAAAAAGGGGCTGATCGTGCTTCTCCCCGCCGTATGATCTCGCGGTTAAAAAGAAACCGGTCCGCCGCTGCTGAGGCACGGCGGCGAATGAGATCGCGGGGATTGCACATAGATCTGGCGGACAGGTTGGAGACGGGTTCGCCCTCTCTCCACCTGCAATCCCCAGATCTAGCGCTCTCGCTCGGGGCTGGAAGCCCGCGGTGCGGTTCTTCCCCCTTTGAGTGAGATCTCACTGTTGCAGCGCGCGTTGCCGAGTGCATTATGTCATTCTCGTTCGTTTCATGAATCCTTTCATATCAGACCGTGTTTACTTGTCTGGTTGTTTTTCTCCATTTAATTTTGAGTAATTAAATGATCTATTTCATCTAACTAGGAGAAGTTAGATGTGTATGTGTAAGGAGCCTAAGAAAACTTGGGATTTTCTCGAGTGAGAGCACTATGTTTTACTTCTCTTCCTCTGAGGAGGTTGATGTGGTCAGCAGGGGCTGCTGGGCGGAGCAGCCCCAACCGTGTTCCAGCTCCTCCTATAGGAGGCCGAGGCCTTCTAGCAGAAGGCGGATCTGCGGACCGTCACTCTCGCTGGATAGTCTTTGGCTAAAAACATCCTGCTGCCTATGGCCCAGGACTTCTGAGGGCCGGCCCCTCTGGGGAAGAGCGGCATACACGGTGCCCGTCTCTCCTCAGTGCCCTCAGGAGATCGGTCTGCCAACCCTGCCACGTCGGTGTTCCAGGGCACAGCGATCTCCAGCGAGCACACATCTCAGTTTCTTCTGCCCGGAAACGTAGCGGAGCTGAGATGCTCGCCACCCCCTTCAGGGGTTTCTAGAGCAGCTAGTTTGGCCGTCTCCTGCCGGCGTGCCGTTCCAGGACACCGAGCTAGCCGCCCTGGTTATACCAGAGGCCAGTCTTGAGAAACTGGTTCCCTTAGTAGACTATTTGGCAGAGTGAAAACTACTGCCAAATGTGTCTCCATGGGACCTGCATACTGTAGAAAGAGGCTATGGAATGCAGTTTGGTTCTCCTCCGCCTCGTTTCAACGGGTTGAATCCCACTCTGGTGGGCCCCGAGCAGGTTCTGGTAATGGAACGAGAAGTAGAGTACTCTCTTGAGAGAGGAGGCCATCGAGGTGGTCCCTCCTTACGAAAGAGATTCCGGGTTCTACAGCCGGTACTTCATAGTTCCCAAGAAGGATGAAGGGTTGGCGTCCCATTTTAGATCTGCATCAGTTGAAGCACTCAGTCAGCAGACTGAAGTTCAAGATGCTCAAACAGGTCGTGTCTCGGATCAGGTCCAAGGACAGTTTGTCGCGATCGATCTAAAAGACGCATACTTCCATATCTCCATCCTTCCCACTCACAGGGAGTTCCTGAGGTTTGCTTTCGAGGGCGAAGCTCACCAATATCGGGTTCTTCCCTTCGGCCTAACACTCACCATGCACTTTTACAAAGTGTGTGGATGCCGCGTTAGCTCCGTTGCGGCTACAAGGCATCCACATATCCACTTTGGTTGATTCTTGCTCTATCAGAGCAGATGGCGGCTCAACATCGAGATGTTTTTCATGCTCACATGAAAGTGTTGGGGTTAAGACTGAACGCCAAGAAGAGTGTGCTTTCTCCATTACAGAGAACCACTTATCTTGGTGTGGTGTGGGATTCGACCACGATGCAGGCACGTGTGTCCCCTGCTCGGATCGAGTCAATCCTCACAGCAGTCAGGAGAGTGAAAGAAGGCCAGTCACTCAACAGTGGTGGCTCAAGACCAAGGGGTTCTCCCCAAGGGGAAAACCGCTTCACATGATCAAGGTCACGTGGTGGTGCCTACGTGCCTTAGACATGTGGAGACATCCTTGGTTCTTGTCTCAGGGCCTGGTGTTGGGAGCTCCGTGTTGCTGCGTACGCTAGCGACGGACGTGTCCCTCACCCTGCCCGCAGTCTGTGGAGTACTCGCTGTCTCATGTGGCACTTCAACTGCCTGGAGATGCTGGCGGTGTTTCACAGAAACACTTTCTCCCAGACCTAAAGATCGCCGGTGTTGGTGCGATAGCACCGAAAACACTGCGGTGGTCTCTTACATCAACCACCGAGGAGGTCTGCGTTCACGCCCCCTGCACAGGCTGGCATACCAGATCCTTGGGTGGTCCCAGGACAAACTCCTCTCGCTGAGAGCAGTTCACATGCCTGGGCATCTCAGTGTGGGAGCAGACATCCCGTCGAGGCAGGGGCTGAGGCCCGGGGAATGGATGCTTCACCCTGAGCACATTTGGAGAGTGTTTGGCCAGGCTCAGGTGGACCTCTTTGCTACTCAGGTAAGTATACAGCGCATGTCCCCTCTGGTACTCTCTAAATTCATCCAGCTCCACTGGGGCTGGATGCCATGGTACAGACGTGGCCGAGGCTTCGTTTTTCCCCGATCGCTCTGCTCCCGGGAGTTCTGGCGAGAGTGCGCTGCCACGAGGTCAGTCTACTTCTGGTAGCACCGTTCTGGCCGGGCCGAGTATGGTTCTCGGACCTGATTTCTCTCCTCGACGGCTCTCCATGGGAGATTCCCGTCAGGAGGGATCTCCTCTCACAAGCGGGGGTCTGTCACCCCGCCCGAGCTTTGGAAGTTGTGGGTGTGGCCCTGAGGGGCACAGCCCATAGCTTCCGGTCTCCCAACCGAGGTTGTTGAGACCTTCCTCCAATCCAGAGCTCCCTCAGCGAGGAAACTATATGCCTTGAAGTGGAACTTTTCACTTCTTGGTGCGGAGACCGCCAGCTCGACCCAGTCAACTGCCCGACTGGTACAGTTCTGGAGTTCGTGCGGGCCTGTTCCTCCGCAGGGTTAACCCACTCCACCCTGAGGGTTTACGTGGCGGCTATACTGGCCTACCGCGCCCTTCTCGGTGGCCTTTCAGTGGGTAGGCACCACCTAGTTACATGCTTTCTCCACAACACAAGGGACTTGTACACCCTGAAGTGAAGTGTCACTTCATGGTGCAGAGGTTGCCAGCTCGACCCAGCCAACTGCCCGTTTGGTACAGTTCTGGAGTTTGTGTGGGCCTGTTCCTCCGCAGGGTTAACCCACTCCACCCTGAGGGTTTACGTGGCGGCTATGCCGGCCTACCGCGCCCTTCTCGGTGACCTTCAGTGGGTAGACACCCCCTAGTACATGTTTCCTCCAGAGGCTGAGGCCTCCGGCCAGAGAGCGTTTGCTATGTGGTGGATCAGGATGCTATTCCATAGCCTCGAGTCCTCTGCTCTCCCCTCTTGGGGATCAAGACTCACTCTTCAGAAGTTGGCCTTCGGGACGCAGGCCCCGCTCACCTAGCCACCTGTGGCCTTTTTTCTCTCGCCCTAGCTGTGCTCCATCCACACTAGGCAGGGATTTGTCAGTCTGGCGGCGTGGGGATCTCGTTCCCCTAGCGTTCTTGGATGCAGCTCGAGTTCCTGAAGAGGAACGTCTTGGGTTACGTATGTAACCCCAGTTCCTCGAGGGAACGAGACGCTGCGTCCAAGAACACTAGGGGGAACGCCTCCAGCGTGATCTGTAATCTGCAAATGTAATCTGTCCAAAGGATGGGCGAGACGTCACGGGCGGGTGACGTAACGGCCAGGAGGCATAAAAGCACGTGCGGTGGAACCGGCGTCAGCTTCAGGAATGAAGCAACCGCTCGTAGGGATGCCGGAAGTATGGCCTTGAGACGCAGCGTCTCGTTCCCTCGAGGAACTGGGGTTATTTATTATTAACTCTTTTGCAGAGGTTTTATTTTTCTTATTTAAAATGTTATTTAAATGGTTCCAAAAATGTCTGGGGTTACGAAAATCTTGAGAAAAACAATCATTACAGTTTTACAAATATTCCTAAACGGTCTATAAGATTCACAGTTCTCTGGTAATTTGGTTTTACGATATACAGTCCAAGCCTTGTCCCTTTGTTTATAAAGATTAATCAGATCTGAGTTAATCCAGGGAAGATGACTGCCTCTAACTCTTATTGTTTTCAGAGGAGCATGCTTATTGATTACATTAGTGACTTCAGAATAAAAAAGTTCCAAGCATCATCAATTGAAGGAATCAACTCAAGCCTATTCCAATTAATGGACACCAAGTCATGAATGAAATAATCATAATTAATATTCTTATATTGCCTAATTGTAATATATTTTGGAGGAAGGCAAGGAATTTTTATTTTCCAGACAAAGAATATAGCAGAATGGTCACTTAAACAACCAGACATTAACCTAACCTGACTTAATAATTCTTTCCGGATTAGTGACCAATATCCAGTCCAACAGAGATGATGAATTTTGACTAACTCTGGTAGGCTCATTGATTAACTGAGTAAGATTAATACTACTAAATAAGTGTTTATCATTAGAGGAAGCATGATCCAACCAGTTACAATTAAAGTCGCCCAAAATAATAAGTTCAGTGTGCCTTCCTAAAGAATTAACATATGACAAAATACATTTTGTAGAATCAACAGGAGCAGATGGTGGTCTGTAAAAGCAACCTATAGTTAACTGTTTGTTATCATGGAAAAAAATATTAACAAATAAACACTCAAAATTGACTGGTGGTATTAACGGAGTTACACACACAGAATTCAAATGAGCAGCAACATACTGTATATAGCAACACCACCACCTCTAAAAGGCCTGTCAGCTCTGAATAAAGCAAAATTTTCTATTTTAATATCCTCATCCCTAATTTGATCATTTAACCATGTTTCAGAAATAGTAACAATATGAGGTTTGTAAAGAGAAACCCAGGCTCTTAAAATATAAATTTCAAGGAGAAGACTTCTAATATTCAGATGGGCAATTTTTAAGCCTTTTAATAAATCAATAATTCAAACACTAAGTTAATTAATAATTAAAAGTAAGTTGTAGAATTCATTAGGGTAACAAGGGTAAGAGCTGCAAGACAACACAATCAAATACACAAATAAAAAAATAAAAATAAAACAAACTCTAGATGACCAAAAAAAGGCTACTACAGGTTCAGTCTGATACAAAATATAATATACAACATAGAAAGGACCATGATTATTCAGGTCAATAATATATGCAAATAGAGAATAGATAACAACTGTTACACAACAGAAGTAACATCACTGGGATCACAACATATTAAAAAAAATAAAAAATTCAGGATCCTATTCAGAGTCCTCCAGTCATAAAGAAGTAAATATTCACAAAAAAAAGAAAAAAAAACAGACATTCAAAAATCAAAAACAAATTCAGGATCCTACTCACAATCCCACAGAATCCCGCAGTCACGGAGTAGAGGGTAAATAATCACGGAAAAATTGTTCGATGACTGGAGCCGTAGGAAAGTGTTCATTACCAAGCAATTGTGCGATCAGTTGATTCAGAAAGGAAATCATGTCTCTTTGAACATGCTTTGTCAAACCCTCCACGTTGTCTTCGTTTGAGCTCACCCTTTGTTCAAATTCAGAAACTTGCTCGGAGAGAGAAGAGAGGGAACCTTGAATCGTGCACAGGCCAGTTTGTAAATGATCAATTTTTGCGTCGAAATGGACAATCATATCAGATTTTATCTGTTGTATAGCATCCCAGATTGATTGAAGAGAAACTTCGGCCTTGTCCATTATGAGATGTAGACAGCATATAAGGTTAAACAGAAATGTGCTCTGATCAGGTATGAAAGCAGCAACGATGAAGAATCCAAACTTTAAACTCTAATAATATAATAAATCAAATAAAGTATTAAATTTAAAGGCCCATTTAAATAGAATGAAGACGGTGAAGAATATGGTGACATGCCAATCAGCTAATCAACTCAAAACACCTGCAAAGGTTTCCTGAGCCTTCAAAATGGTCTCTCAGTTTGGTTCACTAGGCTACACAATCATGGGGAAGACTGCTGATCTGACAGTCGTCCAGAAGACAATCATTGACAACCTTCACAAGGAGGGTAAGCCACAAACATTCATTGCCAAAGAAGCTGGCTGTTCACAGAGTGCTGTATCCAAGCATATTAACAGAAAGTTGAGTGGAAGGAAATAGTGTGGAAGAAAAAGATGCTCAACCAACCGAGAGAACCGCAGCATTATGAGGATTGTCAAGCAAAATCAATTCAAGAATTTGGGTGAACTTCACAAGGAATGGACTGAGGCTGGGGTCAAGACATCAAGAGCCACCACACACAGACGTGTCGAGGCATTTGGCTACAGTTGTCGTATTCCTCTTGTTAAGCCACTCCTGAACCACAGACAACGTCAGAGGCGTCTTACCTGGGCTAAGGAGATGAAGAACTGGACTGTTGCCCAGTGGTCCAAAGTCCTCTTTTCAGATGAGAGAAAGTTTTGTATTTCATTTGGAAATCAAGGTCCTAGAGTCTGGAGGAAGGCTGGAGAAGCTCATAGCCCAAGCTGCTTGAAGTCCAGTGTTGTTTCCACAGTCTGTGATGATTTGGGGTGCAATGTCATCTGCTGGTGTTGGTCCATTGTGTTTTTTGAAAACCAAAGCCACTGCACCCGTTTACCAAGAAATTTTGGAGCACTTCATGCTTCCTTCTGCTGACCAGCTTTTTAAAGATGCTAATTTCATTTTCCAGCAGGATTTGGCACCTGCCCACACTGCCAAAAGCACCAAAAGTTGGTTAAATGACCATGGTGTTGGTGTGCTTGACTGGCCAGCAAACTCACCAGACCTGAACCCCAGAGAGAATCTATGGGGTATTGTCAAGAGGAAAATGAGAAACAAGAGACCAAAAAATGCAGATGAGCTGAAGGCCACTGTCAAAGAAACCTGGGCTTCCATACCACCTCAGCAGTACCACAAACTGATCACCTCCATGCCACGCCGAATTGAGGAAGTAATTAAAGCAAAAGGAGCCCCTACCAAGTATTGAGTACATATACAGTAAACTACTTTCCAGAAGGCCAACAATTAACTAAAAATGTTTTTTTTTTTTATTGGTCTTATGAAGTATTCTAATTTGTTGAGATAGTGAATTGGTGGGTTTTTGTTAGATGTGAGCCAAAATCACCACAATTAAAAGAACCAAAGACTTAAAGGTCCCATGACATACTGTTTTTTGGATGCTTTTATATAGGCCTTATTGGTCCCTAATACTGTATCTGAGGTCTGTTTCCCGAAATTCAGCCTTGGTGCAGAATTTCAGCCACTATGAGCCAGTCCCACAATGAGCTTTCCTTAGACGCGCCATTCCTGTGTCTGTAGCTTTAAGGACGAGAGAGGCGGGGTAAGGTGGAGGGTGGGGGTGTGGCCTTAACCAGCTTGTGCTACCATGCGCTAATGTTGACAGTGGATGTATCGCAATGGCTCATAGACACGCAGTCGTTCAAGTTTTTCAGTTTGACCCAGAATCTGATCCGGATGGAGAAGCACCGGATGAAGAAGTTGCAACTCAGCGGCTACAGCAGGACGTCTCCGAATGCTTAGTTTAAAATACTGTGTCTGGATACGGTACTTTAGTTGGTTTGTTTATGTATGCTGTTTTAGTTATTAGCTAATGTAGCTATGTAGCTAATGCTAGCCATAGGCTCGGATGAAGGAACTAAAAAAATACTTTGGTGTTCATTTGTTCATCTAAACACTGAGCAACTGTCATGCTTCGCTCGTTTGCAAGCCATGATGTCTCTCGAGGAAAAAAAAAAAATATTGTGCTCGCCTCGCAGGGTAGTAGCTCATCTTCTCATGGGTGGCAAAGCAGAGAAAGGGGAGGTAACCTTTCCCCGTATGACGACATATAGGGAAGATTCCAGATCGGGGCATCTGAGCTTTCATTTTGTCAAAGGAGAAGCAGGAGACCCAGGACTCGGTTTACACCTATCGCCATTTCTAGCCACTGGAGGACCATAGTCAGGCTAGGGGAACTCATATTAATGTTACAAAACCTCATAAAGTGACATTTTCATGCCATGGGACCTTTAAACTACTTCAGTCTGTGTGCATTGAATTTATTTAATACACGAGTTTCACAATATGAGTTGAATTACTGAAATAAATTAACTTTTCCACGACATTCTAATTTACTGAGATGCACCTGTATTAGCATATAGCATCAACAGAAAAAACAAAGTGGCCACTTCTGAAGAATCAGTGACGGAACAGTGAATGAGGGTCTCTGAGTGTCAACTCTGAACACTGATAATTCACAGTTATACTGCAGCAAGCCACCTACTCAAAAAAAACAACAACAACAAATATTACCCAGAATGCACCATTTTCTATCGTTTAACAGTGTGTTACTGTTAGAATCCATTTTTTTACAGCAAAGTTTTACAATTTATCTGTTTGTGCAAGTATAAGATCTGCAAAGGAACAAAAGCTCAAACACTAAATCCACAAAAGGACTTTTTTCTGTCTAAAAAGGAAGGCTGACTGAAAATTGCCGAAAACGCCCTGATCAAACTCTCTCTGACATATTTAAGTCACTTTGTGGGAATATTTGCATAACACCACCCAAATGTATACTCCAAGAAAGAAGGCGTGGTCAGAGATCGTCTTACTGTAGGGAGATGAGAGGGTCTGTATTATTTACTATTGGAGAAAGTGTAACGGCTAACTTGGATCACGTATGCCTTAATAACCAATCACATTACAGCCTTGACATCACTGAATTTCAGTCAGAGTTGTGCAACACTCAATTGCCGTTTATGGATAATGAAATGTTGCAAAAAGTCTGTGACTTCTCTTATAAAACTGCATTTTTTGGGAGTAAAAAAATTGTTCAAACCAAAAGTATTGTTTAGTGTAAAACATGTTGTAGATTAGCAGATAGGCTTTCGGTTCATTAAATGATAAACCGTTTGCTCTAAAATGCTGTTTATTCTGCGTTGTGAAGCCTCTCCTCCACTGACATCCATTCAAAACAAATGGCCTCTGGTCTCCTTTCCCACGTACTAGAGGTCTTCACGGGTCCAAAAATGTCGAGACCCGTAAATGTGCTGCACCGAACCGGACCCGTGTTTTATTTGAAAGTGGGACCCGAACCCGTGCAGACCCGAGAAATGCCTTAAATGTACTACCTGGACCTGACGCGGACCCGACCATAATTCGAAAGTTGGACCCGAACCCGGCTGGGAAGACACAGACCCGACTGCACCCGATCGGCATATATTGCACAGCAAACTGCTATTAAGTCAATAAGTTGCGAGAGAAAAAAAAAAAAAAAAATCCCTTACTGTTAGTAGCCTTCTCCCTGACTGCGATGCATACAATCCTCCTAGCCAATAAATTTCCATCCATGTTGGCTGTTCGTTCCTCTCTATTGCCGACTGAAAGAGCCTTCTTAATCCACTGATTATTGCTTTAAAAGTCTACAGGCTGTCACGGTCAGTGACGGATGACTAATGCAATTTTGCTGATTTTTTTTTTTATTTTCTCCGCCATCTCGAGTCAACTTCGACTGTTGTGTTTCCGCAACAATAACGATACTTTTTGTTGGTGGTAAAAAAGACTCGGAGCAATGACTTTTTTAGCAAAAAACTTGCAGAACAAGAAGTGCGTTACATTTTACTGCTTGCATGTTCAATAAGAGGTGCGTCTCTTCAGTTTTGTTTCAGCTTTTTTTTTTTCAAATCACTCATGAAGGAATCCATGATCACCGTCCGGGTGCAGTAGGCTACATTAACTCCGCCCGCGCTCTGCTTCTGGCGGCTGAGGTAACCCGTGTTTTTTTTTTTGTTTTTTTTTCACCTTATTTCCCGCTCACAATTTTCTCATCCTAATTTTACAAACTGCAAGTTACAAAACACACGCATGCTGACTGACACTGATCACTGGCGGGTGCGGTGTTCTCCGATCGACTCGGGTATTACACACAATGTTAAACAGACCCGGGACCCGAAGTAATAGATTGGGACCCGACCCGGACCTGGCTGACCATTTAAAATATAGACCCGAACCCGTACGGGTCCCGGGTCGGGTCCCGGGTCCTCCGTGAAGACCTCTACCATGTACTGCCAGACCGGAAGCGTTAGCTTTAGCCGTTACGCTTTTTCAGCTAAAGGTTGCAGGTTTGCCTTCTAGTGGCTTTGGCGTGGTTTCCGGGATCGCAGTAGTGTTGTTGCCATCATGTTGAGGAGATGCTGTGAGTTTCTATGCGAGAACAAAAGCACTTTATTTGGGAGCCGCTTCTGCCAGTCATTGACCGCTTTTTAAAAAACAATCTTTAACTGTTATTTCCATTAATGATAAAGGTTTAGCAACCTGTGCTGCCATGCATTTCACCGTTTTTTATGTTTGTTTTTGTTTTTTTTTACAGTGTGATCAAGAGTGGATCCTGAAGCAAGTCTAACTAACTAATTCCTCGCAGCTTTAAAAACAATTGGCATGTCTTAAACTGGATAATAGAATAAAATTAATAATTAATTAATTATTTCAGTTTTGTCATTATGTCCACAAGGCAGTCCAGCAAAGTAGAGCCCTGCGCGGGACTGTTTTCTTAAACCCGCACCCGCCCGCTCCCGCTGAATTTCTGACCAGGACCGCCCACTCCCGCAACCTGCGTGTTCCACTCCCGCCCGCGCCCGCGCCCGCCCGCAATGTTTGTGTCCACTTCCACCTGCTCCCGCGGATTTTCTCTGAGAGCTTGTAAAAAAATGTTGGCTACACAAATACTCAAATATTCGTTCAACTTATCATCCAGAATAGCAGGATTTAAACATGATTGCGTTTAAATAAGATGAAGTAATGCTAAACCAAAGCACCACTACTTGACAAAAACATTGGGTATTTTTTTTATTAGCGTTATTAAACATTAACTGTTAAAACAAAAGCACAAATAGCAGTAGGTCTACCCCAGTTTTTAAAAGTAGCCTACTGCTTGATACAGAAGCACAAAACGATTTACTAAACAAACAGTTTAAAGGTCATTTCATACCCAGTCCGAAATTTTTGCACGTTAAAAAATAAATACAACCTCACAGTTTTGAGGAGTACATTGACCATTTGAATTAACATAGAAAGAACAGTCTGTAATTTCTCTGACATAGCAGCAAATAGGATGGCTTCCAATGAGGAAAACTTACATACCTAAAGCATTTTGGTTTAAATATTGTGTGTTTCATGTGAATGATATCAATCATGAAATCAAACTTACAACTACACTATGCCTACCCTCCCCTCTCTCACATCTTCCAATCTGCACCTCTACCTGCTCTCCTACAAACACACCCTTAATTCTTCACTTATACTTAAAATGCCTTAATTCCACACACATACTTACACCATGCCATGGCCCCATCCACACACACACACACACACACACACACACACACACACTGACACACTCTCCCACATGTGCATATACATTTTTATATAGTACATATACATTTGATACTTCTCACTTATACTTGGTTTTGCCTACTTTTTCCATACCTTCCTTTATCCCATGTATATACCCCTCCCCTCGTAATAACCGCAGTCAAGCCAGCCGCAGTTCAGAAAAACACGGTCAAGCCAGCCGCGATTGAAATTATAGTGCGCGTGTATTACTATGATTACGGTAATCACATGAACAACAAAGAGGGAACGCGCTTTCAGAGCGCTTTACTTCTAGACGCCCAGAACTGAGATAGAATGACATTTTTCTGGATTTTTTGTTTTTGTACATCTGCTTTAATATTCGTGTTATTTATTGGTGTCTTTGATGTTTCTGTATTACTATATTCTTCTACCTTTCAAATCATTTCAAGATTCGTTGAAAACGAGATATGGGACATTATAATCGATTTAGAGGGGTATTAAGACCCCATTTCTAATAAGTAGAAGAAATGAATGGTCTGTTCTTATTGAGGACATGTCCACCTCATATACAACCATTTTACTGCAGCGTTTTCGAAATATCGGACATTATGACACTTTAGAGGGCTATAAAGACCCCATTTCTAATAAGTAGAAGAAATAAACAATCAGTTCTTATACGGGACGTCCCATATTATATGTCTACCTCATATAAAACTATTTTACTGCAGCGTTTTTGAGTTATGGGACATTATTCGAATTAGAGGGCTATAAAGACTCCATTTCTAATAAGTAGAAGAAATAAATGATCAGTTCTTATACGGGACATCCCATATTATATGTGTTACGTTCCCATTCTATGATTAGTCTAGGGGAATTAAGGAATACATAACAAAATGAAAGGAAAGTCCACATGGAGCCTCTCATCCCAGTCCCAGCCCTAAAGAACACTGCCAACAACTAAAAGATCTACTACAATTTTGATTTATTACATAAAAGAACCACAGAAACAAAGCAAATAGGCTTCAGGAGGGGGCAAGGCCAAAATAACAAACAAAACAGAATCTTACTCAATTTTAAACCTAACTTACCTAACACAGGGGAAAATAAAATTAACAAAAAGACAATAGCACTTCCTTAACTACCTAACTTACCCAAAAACAGAGGCAAAAGGATTGACAAAAGAAAATGGCACCCACCTCCCTACAAATTATAAAATAAACAACTTAAGTATTAAATAAAGAACTATCAAAAAGTCAGCATTATTAGGAGCTAGATTTAACAATCTAGACAGGAGCACAACAGTATGTTAACTTGAACTCTAGCACAGATTGACTTTAAGTATCAACTAACAAACAACTAGCAACACTTGTCTGGGGCTGCAGAGAAGGTCCATGTGGAGAGAGAGAGATGGCTCAAGCCTCCTTTCCTCTTGATTGCTCTTATAGCTGGTTTCCTCTCCGGATGAGCCAATGAATGAGGAGTTAGTTGGTCATCAGCAAATGAGTATCAGGTGCCAGTAATCAACTCCTATTAAAGCAACAGCACAGAAGAGAAACGAAAAAAGAGAACATACAAAAACTCTTAACTGACTCCAGAACAGTACAAATTACGTCACAGGACGTAACATATGTCTACCTCATATAAAATGATTTTACTGCAGCGTTTTTGAATTATGGGACATTATTCGAATTAGAGGGGTATAAAGACCCCATTTCTAATAAGTAGAAGAAATGAATGATCAGTTCTTATACGGGATGTCCCATATTATATGTCTACCTCATATGAAACTATTTTACTGCAGCGTTTTTGAGTTATGGGACATTATTCGAATTAGAGGGGTATAAAGACCCCATTTCTAAAAAGTAGATGAAATAAATTATCAGTTCTTATACGGGACGTCCAATACTATATGTCTACCTCATATGAAACCATTTTACTGCAGCGTTTACAAAATATCGGACATTATGACACTTTAGAGGGCTATAAAGACCCCATTTCTAATAAGTAGAAGAAATGAATGGTCAGTTCTTATACGGGACATCCCATACTACATGCAAACCTCATATGAAACCATTTTACTGCAGCGTTTTCGAGATATCGGACATTATGACAATTTAGAGGGCTATAAAGACTCCATTTCTAATAAGTAGAAGAAATTAATGATCAGTTCTTATACGGGACGTCCCATACTATATGCAAACCTCATATAAAACCATTTTACTGCAGCGTTTTTGAGCTATGGGACATTATTCGAATTAGAGGGGTATAAAGACTCCATTTCTAATAAGTAGAAGAAATTAATGGTCAGTTCTTATACGGGACGTCCAATATTATATGTTTACCTCATATAAAACTATTTTACTGCAGCGTTTTTGAGTTATGGGACATTATTTGAATTAGAGGGGTATAAAGACCCCATTTCTAATAAGTAGAGGAAATGAATGATCAGTTCTTATACGGGACGTCCCATACTACATGCAAACCTCATATGAGTCCAGTTTTACTGCAGAATTTTGTAGATATATGTTATTATTCTACTTTATACATGTATAAAGACATCATTTTGTAATAATTAGAGAAAGTGAATGGTCAGTTTCTATAGGGGACGTCCCATAGAGTATATGCATAACTCATATCAGTCAATTTTACTGCAGCGTTTACGAGATATATCACATTATTTGACTTCAGAGTCCCATAAAGACCTCATTTCTAATAAGTAGAAAAAAACTAATGGTCATTTTTAAAGGAGACAGCCAATACTCTATGCATGCCTCATACATTTGTACTACAGAATTTTTTAGATATATGTCATCATTCTACTTTATACATATATAAAAACCTAATTTTTAATAAGTAGAAAATACTAATAGTCAGTTTTTAAATGGGATGTCCCATACAATATGCACATGTCATTTCAAACCATTTGCATTTTGGAGATAAATGTAATTATTCTATTTTATACACCTATGAAGACATCATTTCAAATAAGTAGAAAAAAATATTGTTCAGTTTCTATAGTTTCCATAGTTTCCATAGGAGATGTAACGTACAGTATGCATACCTCACATCAAACCATTTTACTTTAGCATTTTGGAGATGTCACTTTACTTAACATAACATGCCTTTAAGTAGCCCATTATTTTTCTAATAAGTATAAGAAGTCTTACAATACATGATATAAAAACATTTTACTCTTGGATTTCGGAGTACTACAAAATGTGTACAGTGATAAAACATGCGGTTCTGTCTGTACTTTGTACATCCATTGTTGGATTTAAATAAACTTTAAAAAAAATCTCAATTACAGTACACAAGGAACAAAACTTGTCAATGAAGATAGTGAACAGAAGGGATTAAACAAAAATGGGCTAATTGGACAAAACAAAACAAAAACAATGAGAAAATCCAGCTGGAGTAGAGGGAATAGGAACAAGACAAAACTATAAAGAAAGGTCACAGAGACCCAGAAACATAACAATGCGGCTGTACATTTTATGACTTTTGTATGTACATCATTGGAGGTTAAATGGTTTCATATGAGGTTTGCATATAGTATGGGACGTCCCGTATAAGAACTGATCATTTATTTCTTCTACTTATTAGAAATGGGGTCTTTATAGCCCTCTAAAGTGTCATAATGTACGATATTTCGAAAACGCTGCAGTAAAATGGTTGTATATGAGGTGGACATGTCCTCAATAAGAACAGACCATTCATTTCTTCTACTTACTTAAGCGCCAACAAAAGAGTAACCTTGAGAGTCAGAATCCGTTCTGGAGCTGACTCTAAGGGCTCAAATGGGGCTACCATCAGACCCTCAAGTACGACTGATAAGTCCCAAGAAATAACTCCAGTGGGGCGTACTGGTCTCAGACGCCGGACACCACGCATAAACGCAGAGACCAACCGATGTCTCCCCAGGGGAATCTCATCCAGCTCTCTTCAAGAGGCGATGGCCGCAACATAAACCCTTAAGGTGGTAGCAGCTGCCCCTGCCGCAAGTTTTTCTTGCAGGAACTCTAGCACTGAACCAATAGGGCAGCCGACTGGGTCCACTGCGTCGGCTAAACACCAGGACTCAAAGACCTTCCATTTGGAAGAGTACAACTTCCTAGTGGAGGGGGCTCTGGCACTAGCTAGGGCTGAAACGATTAGTCGACATTATCGACAACGTCGACAATAAAAAATTGTCGACAAATATTTTTGTTGTCGAGTAATCGTTTGATCTCACATGACCTAATGCAAGAGCCTGCAATACTGCGGTTCGACCAGTGTGGCGCTGTAGCGCAAGAATGTAATTCAGCCCTCCTGGATGCAATTCAAGAGAAGACACACCCGAACCTGAGCTGCGTTTGATGAATATGTAAATATACAGGTGCTGGTCATATAATTAGAATATCATGAAAAAGTTGATTTATTTCACTAATTCCATTCAAAAAGTGAAACTTGTATATTATATTCATTCATTACACACAGACTGATATATTTCAAATGTTTATTTCTTTTAATTTTGATGATTAGAGCTTACAGCTCATGAAAGTCAAAAATCAGTATCTCAAAATATTAGAATATTACTTAAGACCAATACAAAGAAAGGATTTTTAGAAATCTTGGCCAACTGAAAAGTATGAAAATGAAAAGTATGAGCATGTACAGCACTCAATACTTAGTTGGGGCTCCTTTTGCCTGAATTACTGCAGCAATGCGGCGTGGCATGGAGTTGATCAGTCTGTGGCACTGTTCAGGTGTTATGAGAGCCCAGGTTGCTCTGATAGTGGCCTTCAACTCATCTGCATTGTTGGGTCTGGTGTCTCTCATCTTCCTCTTGACAATACCCCATAGATTCTCTATGAGGTTCAGGTCAGGCGAGTTTGCTGGCCAATCAAGCACAGTAACACTATGGTCATTGAACCAGCTTTTGGTACCTTTGGCAGTGTGGGCAGGTGCCAAGTCCTGCTGGAAAATGAAATCAGCATCTCCATAAAGCTTGTCAACAGAAGGAAGCATGAAGTGCTCTAAAATTTTCTGGTAGATGTCTGTGTTGACTGTAGACTTCAGAAAACACAGTGAACCAACACCAGCAGATGACATGGCAGCCCAAATCATAACTGACTGTGGAAACTTCTCACTGGACTTCAAGCAACATGGATTCTGTGCCTCTCCACTCTTCCTTCAGACTCTGGGACCTTGATTTCCAAATGAAATGTAAAATTTACTTTCATCTGAAAAGAGGACTTTGGACCACTGAGCAACAGTCCAGTTCTTTTTCTCCACAGCCCAGTTAAGATGCTTCTGACGTTGTCTCTGGTTCAGAAGTGGCTTGGTAGCCCTTTTCCTGAAGACGTCTGAGCGTGGTGACTCTTGATGCACTGACTCCAGCTTCAGTTCTCTCCTTGTGAAGCTCTCCCAAGTGTCTGAATCGGCTTTGCTTGACTGTATTCTCAAGCTTGCGGTCATCCCTGTTGCTTGTGCACCTTTTCCTACCTAAATTCTTCCTTCCAGTCAACTTTGCATTTGATATGCTTTGATACAGCACTCTGTAAACAGCCACACCTTTCAATAATGACCTTCTGTGACTTACCCTCTTTGTGGAGGGTGTCAATGTTCGTCTTCTGGATCATTGCCAAGTCAGCAGTCTTCCCCATTATTGTGGTTTCAAAGAACAAGAGATACCCAGAATTTATACTGTAGGGATGGTCATTTATTCTAACTCAAATGTAAATATTCTAATATTTTGAGATACTGATTTTTGACTTTCATGAGCTGTAAGCTCTAATCATCAAAATTAAAAGAAATAAACATTTGAAATATATCAGTCTGTGTGTATAATATAATATACAAGTTTCACTTTTTGAATGGAATTAGTGAAATAAATCAACTTTTTGATGATATTCGAATTATATGACCAGCACCTGTATATTGCGCGCTTTCCTCTCAGTAACAAAATAAACCCAACAAAAACTGACAGCAGTGTGAAAGCAGCAGTTAAAAATGCATCCGATTACAATGATGTGGATGTTTGCATGAGCTCTGTAGTTCAGTACTCAAGTAAAGTCCGGTCACATTATGTTTATTTATATAGTACTTTATGCAATAGATAGCCTTAAATCAAGCAGCTTTACGGTATTAAACATGAAAAACCAGAGTCAGTGTCGCTTTCAGTTAGAATTACAACTTGATTTTCTGAAATAAAGCAGCTCTCCAGTGTGGAGCTAGCTAATGATAAAATGTTTTTATTAGTGGGGAAACAATATTTAATTAAAGTGATAGTTTGTTTTACAGAAATCAAAGCTTGATCTAGCTCAGGACTGTTTTGGTTATCATAACCCTATAAGGTAGGCTATTTTAAGACATTATGTTTTGAATCAAATAGTTTATCCAAAGCATCTCATCACTTACCTTTATTTTGATTCTTATCACTTACAAAAGGAGATGGTAGGCAGAATAATGTGTTACTTTTCCATGTAGCTAATTAAACGGTGAGAGAGTGTGTCTGTCTGTCATCTCATTTTGTGTGCCAAATACATCTATTTATATAATGAATTGGTAACACTTTAACTAATTGTCAGTCCTCTGTCGTGTGTGTCATGTGTTCCCGCCTCTTGTGTCCTTATTTGGTCATGCTCCTGTCCTTGTTGAGTTTGATTTGTAGTTTATTCTGTTCAGGTGTGTGTATTTATCTGTAATTGTCATTCTTGTGTTCCGTGGGTCCTGCATTCCTGCATATTAATTAACATGAATGAACAATGAACAATACATTTATTAAATTCATGTATTAATCTTTGCTAATGTTTGTTCATGTTGGTTCACAGTGCATTCACCAATGTTAAAAAACACAACTGATTTTTATAAATGCATTAGTAAATGCTGAAATTAACATTAACCAAGATTAATAAATGCTGTAGAAGTATTGTTCATTCTTAGTTCATTAACTAATGATAACCATTGCCTGTAAAATGTTACCAATTAATTGTATAATAATTTTAATTAAATAAAGGTCACTTCAGCTTTAGAAAAGCACATTATCTATGTTAGAATATGTATAACTTAATATTTTAACTAATTGCAAAAGCTGAATAATCAATCAAAGTCTACTGATTAATCAGTGAAATAATCGACAATTAGTCGATTAATCGTCCGAATAATCGTTAGATTAATCGATTATCAAAATAATAATTTGTTGCAGCCCTAGCACTAGCAATAGTCTCCTGAACCTCAGCAGGAAGGCCAGAAGTCAAAACCTGTGACCCTGGATAGGCCATACCCACAGCTTCCAGATCTTGAGGGTGCCAGATCTTGCCCTGAAGCTGAGAGAGCAGGTCCTGCCTGATCGGAATCTCCCAAGGGGACTGACACAGAAGAGGAATCAGCTCCGAGAACCACGTCTGGGATGGCCAGAACAGGGCTACGAGAAAGAGACGACGTAGGTCCAGAATGGGTTGTAGACCGCCGCCTCTCTTCGGCACAAGAAAATAGCGACTGAAAAAGCCTCGTTCCAGGTACGATTGAGGGACTTCCTCTATTGCCCCCTTGAGAAGGAGGGAGGACAGTTCCTGCTGTAGCACAGAAGCCTTTGAGGCGCTGCTTACTACTGACCGGTGAACCCCGTCAAAGCGGGGAGGATTGCGGCCAAACTGGAGCGTGTAGCCGGACCGAATTGCGCGGAGAACCCAAGGCGATACCCCTGGTAGACGCTCCCATTCGTGAAAGAAATGTGGTAGAGGAAGCAGAGTGTTGTAGTCTAGAAGACACACCTGAGTTGGGGTGTCGAGAAGGTCTGGAGGGGGTGATGTCGTCCACCACGAAGGAAAGCCTATGGCGTCCTTGGTTAGGATGAGGGAGTCCACGGTGACCGAAGGCTGTGGGAGAGAACCGAATGTGTCTCCTATCATGCGAGCTGCGGGTGACGAAGGAACAGGTAGTAGGGGGAGAAAGCTTGATGCATCTCCCGACTGCCACACTGCAAGAGGCTGAAGATGGCCGTTTGCTGCACACCGAAACCTGCTGGGTGGATGTGAAAGATTTGCATGAGGAGAGTGTGTTAGAGGTGGGCAGAAACGTTTGAACGGTCTGGCCTTGCCTCGTGAGGATTCTGGAAAAACTCTCCTCATCCCGACCTGAGAGTCAGGAGCGGCTCGATGGAGCTGAAGCGGCAGGCCTGTCAGGCCGCTTCAGATCAATCCTCCTGCGTGGTCGCCGGTGGGGCAATGGTCGGCCGCGGGCTCCCCAGACTTCAGAGGGGGATGAACCGGGGCGCTGCTCCTACTGGCGGTCTCTTTTCTGGGCAAGGAGCGCTCTCTAGACAAGGAGGAGGAGGGGGTGTTAGAGTTGTCCCTCACTCTCCTAGGCATAAACTGCCTGAGGGCAGCTGACTGAGACTTGGCGGATTGAAACTTCTCCACCACAGAGCTGACCGCCTCCCCAAATAGTCCAGTTTGAGAGATGGGGGCGTCAAGGAGAAAAACTTTCTCTTTCTCACGAATCTCCGTGAGATTAAGCCATAGGTGGCGCTCTGCGGCTACCGAACCCGCCATAGAGCGTCCTACAGCACGAGCAGTGTGTTTAGTGGCTCTCAGGGCCAGGTCCGTGGCTTTACGGAGTTCTTTGACTGCCTCTGGAGACAGTCCGCCACCCTCATCCATCTCTTTGAGGACATCCGCCTGATAGGCTTGGAGGATGGCCATAGTGTGGAGGGCCATGCCTGCCTGACCAGCTGCAATATAAGACTTCCCGATAAGGGCGGAAGTGGTCCTACGTGGTTTGGTTGGAAGGAGGGGGCGGGACTTCCATGAAGGCGCCAAAGATGGCGAAAGGTGAGAGTGGCCTCTATCACCGGAATGGCGGTGTAGCCCTGCTCCACAGAACCCACTAGGTTGGTGAAGTCAGCGGCTGCCGCGTTAGTAAGGCGGGAGGAGAAAGGCTGTTTCCAGGATCTGAAGATCTCGTGATGCAAATCGCTGAAAAATGGTAGCTTCCTCTGTTCAGGCCTAGAATTTGGGCCACTAAGGAACTGCTCGTCAACCTTAGACGACTGAGATTCGCGGGGCTCATCGGGTCAATCAATGGAGATCTTCTCAGTGGCGCGAAAGCACGTCCACAAGCCCTGAGTAGGCCGCGCTTCCTGGCTGCTAGGCGGGAGAGCATCGGCTAAAGCAGGCCTGAAATCATCAGAGTCGGATGCTGCTGTGTATAACACGTCATCTAGGCCGAAGGAAACGGCGTCGCGTGCCTCCGGGCTAGGACATCAATACTCATGCTCAAACTTAACCGGAGAATTCACGCGCACGTGCTCAGGCGAGAGAGGGAGAGAAGAGGCAAAGCCCGTCTGCTCACTCTCCATTGGAGAGTTGCGTTTATGCTCCCCCAATTTATGTTACGGCCAGCTCGTTTCGACCGTACATAAAGCATACAAGTACAAAATAATGACTTGCAAGATTTTATTGGTCTTCAAAAGAATACAAATAACTTAATATAACGAAGTCTAGGGTTCAAAATCAAAGGGGAAAAATCATAATCCAAATGGGGAGGAGAAAAGGTTGATATGAGTTGTAAGCAAGCAAAGGTTCGCAAGTGACTTCTCCAGAGGCCGTCGATCCCCTGGACGAAGTGAAGAGGAGTGTTTGGATCCAAGGTTTTATCCTCTCTGCAATCAAATGGTGAACAGGTAACAGGGGTGTGCAATCTCCCACGCCCTCCTGGAAGAATTACGCCACCAGCAGGCGGGCAAGTAGAATGCAGGGTCGTAACACCTCCCTCCTAAAAAAAAAGATTCGACAACGAATCTAAAAAAACAAAGAAAAAAAACAGTTAAACACTATCCAGAACGAACACAATAAAAGTTCTGATGGTCCAAAGGAACGTCGTTTTCTCTTCATTCTTCAACACCTCTGGGCCCTAGAGATGCAAAGAAAAGGGAACAAACAACGCAGAAATTATGTTACGCTCTAGAAAGTGTGTCAGCTATAATGTTATCTTTTCCTCGAATGTGTTTAATCTCAAGATGGAAAGGTTGTAAAATGAGACTCCATCGCATAAGTCGCTGATTTCGATTCCTCATCCGATTCAGAAAGACCAAAGGATTATGAAAAGGATAAATGATAATTGGTGCAGCAATTGACCCTAGATATACCTCAAAATGTTGTACGGCCAACACTAGGACAAGAGCTTCTTTCTCAGTGGTGGAATACACCTGTTGATGTCGATTGAATTTCTTAGAAAAGTAACTTACAGGATGTTGAACATGGTTTGAATCCTCCTGCAGGAGAACAGCGCCCGCACCACGAGCACTCTCATCAATTGTAAGACTAAAAGACTTTTCAAAATTCGGAGCTGTCAAAACAGGGCTACATGCCAGCAAAGCCTTACAATTTTCGAAAGCCTGCTGACAGGACTCAGACCACTGAAAAGATAACTTCGGACTCAATAAATCGGTAAGAGGTGAGACTACACTGGCAAAATTTTCGCAAAAACTCCGGTAATATCCCACCATACCGAGAAATCGTCGCAATTCACGACGAGTGGTGGGAGCTGGAAAGTTACAAATGGCTTCTACCTTAGTCTCAATAGGCTTTACACAACCATTTCCCACTACCTTACCCAAATAGGTAACGGTTGCCTTCGCGAACTCAGACTTAGAGAGATTAACCTTTGCTAAACGAGAAAAAAGTTCTTTAATCTGGTTAAGATGCTCAGACCAGGAGGAACTATACAAAACGATGTCATCCAAATATGCCTCACATCCTGACATTCCATACAGTATACGGTTTACGAGTCGCTGGAAAGTCGCGGGTGCATTTCGAACTCTGAAAGGCATTACCGTATACTGTAGGAAAGCATCAGGCGTAACGAAGGCAGATAATTCCTTTGCACAACTAGTCAAAGGCACCTGCCAATACCCCTTTAAGAGGTCGAATTTACTAACATAACGGGCAGAGCCAACATGATCGACACAGTCATCAACTCGAGGTAAAGGGAAACAGTCCGGCTTTGTCACAGAGTTAAGTTTTCGATAATCTGTGCAGAATCGATATGAGCCATCAGGTTTATTTACTAAAACACAAGGAGAACTCCATGCACTGAAACTAGATTCAGCCAGATTATGAGTAAGCAGATAGTTCACCTCTTGTTTCAGCAAATCTCTTTTAAAAGGATTGACTCGATAGGCGTTCTGTTTAACTGGACATAAGGTTCCTACATCGATATCATGTTCTATGACAGAAGTGCGACCAGGAACGTCAAGGAAAAGAGAGGGAAATGACATCACCAACTCAGTGACATCACTCCTCTCTTTCTCTGTCAAATAAGATAGATGAGAGGATAGGTTAAGAAGAATCTCAGAGTTTTTAAGTCGCCCGTCGACTTTTTCTTGAGAAAGAAAACTCTCACCTTCATCAGCATTCTCTAAAGAATCCCCACTCACGCCATGCGAAGAGAGGAGACGATTCTGGAAAAGAGTCACAAGAGTTTACCACATTAACAGTAACAGAACGAACAGGCGCTATATACAATTTCAACAGGTTACTGTGACAGACTTGTACTTTTTTCCTCCGGTCAGGAGTATTCAATAGATAATTATTATCAGAAAGACGTTTAACTACACTGTAGGGGCCTGTAAATTTAGCCTGAAATGGGTTGGCAGGTAGAGGCAGCAGAGCCAGTACTTGATCACCCACCTGAAACTCTCTTAACTTAGCTTTTCTGTCAAAATGTTGTTGCATTTTTATTTGAGACTTACTCAACTTCTTTTTAGCGAGAGCTCGTGCCTCATAAAATCTACGTCGGAATCCACTCACATAATCAGAAATGTTTTCAGAAGGTTTAGACATTCGCCACTCCTCAGCTAACACAGCTGTAGGTCCTCGCACTACATGTCCGAACACTAATTCATTTGGGCTAAACCCAAGGCTTTCTTGGATTACCTCACGTATCGCTAATAACATCCACGGCAGACCTTCTTCCCAATCCGCATCGAGTTCCACACAATATGACCTCAAAAGGGACTTCAGGGTTTGATGAAACCTCTCAAGAACTCCTTGACTCTGCGGATGATAGGCACTAGAAATATTGTGCTTTACTCGAAGCTGACGCAGGGCTTTTGAGAACGGTTTTGACATGAAGTTCGAACCCTGATCGGATTGAATAACCTTGGGAATTCCAAAGGTCGACATAAAATTAGTGAGGGCCTTCAAGACAGATTTTGTAGTGATGGACCTTAACGGATAAGCAGCAGGATAACGAGTAGTCTGGCACATAACGGTTAGAAGGTATTGGTGACCAGCCTTAGACCGGGGCAAAGGACCAACACAGTCTATGATCAGATACTCAAAAGGAGTGGAAACGACGGAAATAGGCTGCAACGGAGCAACAGGCACTTTTTGATTCGGCTTACCGGTGATCTGGCATGTATGACAAGATCGAATATGTTTTGCCACATCTCGCTTTACCTTAGGCCAATAGAACTGCCGTAAGACTCAATCATACGTTTTACGAACTCCAGTATGACCAGCAAGTCCTTGATGAGCCAAATGCAACACAGAGTCTCTCACTGTAAAAGGAATCACAATCTGAGTTTTAGGTTCTAGAGAAACATCTTTATGCAGGACCACTGTCCGACAAAGCAGACCTTCATCAAGAAAATACGAAGAGGACCGAGCATCAGAACACTTCCTAGACCCTGCTGCAGAAAATAAAGGTCTAAGAGTGTCATCGCTTTGTTGAGCTTTAATTAAATCCTCTCGAGAGATCTGTAACAAAGAAGTCAAAGAACAGTCATCAGCATCAGAGAGATCAACATTGCTTTTCTCAAGAGTGGACAGAACCTCAGATGTATCAGCAGATTCACTTTGCAGCCCTGTTGAATCTTTCTGGTCAGAAGACGACGAAGGACAGGACTTCAGGTCTTTTTGCTCAGGACATTTAGACACATCAGATCTTAGCTCACCTGTATTAACAGTATAAAAGAAAGTGTCATGCAATGGAACTTCAACTTGATTTTCAGATAATGATTTAGCCATTGATCGAGTAACTGCACAAGCTGGAAACAAATCAAGAAATTCTCTACAATTTTCAACATCAGATTTCTTAGGTATACATGCTATTATGGGCGGAGCTGACACACTACTCCGTCCCCAAACATTCCCACCAGCTAAATCATTTCCCAGAATAAATGTAATCCCAGGGACTGGAAGTGCAGAACGAACACCAACTACTACATCACCAGATACAATGGCAGAGGAAAGATGGATTCGATGCAAAGGCACTTCAACAAACCCCATCTCAAAACCTCGCACTAATACATGAGTTCCAGTAGCAGTTTCAGAAGTTAAAGGCAAAATTCCTTCTAAAAGAAACGACTGCGCAGCTCCCGTATCTTGAAGAAGACGTACTGGCACCATTTCGTTTGAACCACGCAATGACACATTTCCCTCAGTGATGAAAGGTGTATAATCAACAGAGGAAGACACACACTGATCAACAGTTTTATCACTAGAACTAGATAGATGACGATCTTTCTCATCACGAGTGTCAACAGTGAATGGTGAGGTAGAAACTAAAGCAACAGGTTTCGACAATCTCTCTTTCTTCTTGAGAATAAGACAGTCAGATATTTTATGACCAGACTTTTTACAGTAAAAGCAAACCATGTCTCGTGAGAGTGCCGGTTTACTAGCATGTTCAGCAACTATCGCCTTAATATTCCTACTCATCACAGGAGACTTTGTCTTAGGTTGAAAGCAAAACTTAGACTTACTCATATCGTTGGTTTTAAGACCGACTGAACTGAATGACCGACGATGGGTTAACACAAATTCATCAGCCATGATAGCAGCTTCAGAAAGTGTATTCACCTTGTGTTCAGTGAGATGCGTAGCCACTGCATGAGGAACACAATGTTTAAACTCCTCTAAGAGCACTAATTCTCTTAACTGCTCTTTAGTTGTAACTTTCATTGAGGTGCACCAACGATCAAATAAGTGATCTTTTTCTCTTGCAAATTCAACATGAGTACATTCATCAGCTTTAGTCAAATTCCTGAATTTTTGACGATATGCTTCAGGCACGAGTTCATATGCATGCAACACAGCAGATTTCACAACATCATACTCACCACTCTGTTCCAGTGAGAGTGCAGAATAAACTTCTTGAGCTTTACCTGTGAACACACACTGTAACAATAAAGTCCAAAAGCTTTTCGGCCATTTCATGGATAAAGCAACACGTTCAAAGTGATAAAAATATTTATCCACTTCCTTTTCAGAAAATGGCGGCACTAATCTCATATTTCTGTGAACATCAAACACAGGGTCACCTGCATTCGCATGCTGTTGTGGAACAGGAGGCACATTCGCTTGTGAAACTTCAGCTGTCTTTGCTGCTAATTCTAACTCCAACTTTTTTATCTGAAACGCTCTCTCCTCTTGTTCCTTCTCTAACTGAAACGCTCTCTCATCACGTTCTTTCTCTAACTCAAGCTCCATTCTTCGCATAGCTAATTGGTGATCTAATTTTCTCTCTTCAAATTCTCTTTCTATCGCTCGCTCTTTTATAGCGCGATCATCACGTTCAGCACGAGTTTTCGCGGCATCTAAACACAATTGCTTCTCTTGCAAAGACAATTCTGGAAATTTTATCTCACTTTCACTATCAACCTCCGCAGTATATTCAAACGATTCACTAGGAGCTATAAACTCAGCGCTTACCTCTATAACTCCTCTATCAACAAGTGACTGTTTCAAAGTAGTCACAATAGTTTCCTTCAGCCTCTTTTCTTGAGAAGTAAGATCGACCTTGAAGCGTTCGGCGATTTGCACCAACTGCTCCTTTGTACAACTCTCAAGCAAAGCTTCTGATGGACACGCAACGAAATCTTCGATCACCGAAGACATGTTATTCGTATCTGTATACGCACAATAACACAAACGAAACTACTAGCTAACACACGTGAGACGCTGTTTATCCAAAATACAACTCCCATAAGCCACTGCTTCAAAAATGAACTACGTCACCGTATTACGCAACCTATGCTCATTCACAAAACTTTCAAAGACTTCCCACAAGTCAAAACACAGTGCAAACGCGAAAATAAACCGCACTATACACAAACGCAACGATTTACCTTCATTTATTTTTGTAGAATGGATTTTCCATTTATAATATGAGAAAACTCCAGCTCCTAACTCAGAAAACACTAACTAAATCCTACCTGGTCTTCAGAGATGTACCGGGCTCGGGGCGGCATTAAACGCTAAGCTCCGCGACAATCAGTCAAACTGAAAGTCCGGAAGCGTACCCCCTACAGAGAGTTAATCTCCACCCAGGATAACCTCCAAAAACAAGAAAGGCAAAATAACAAAACAAAACAACAAACAGTGCTCCGTCGAAAGGATTGTATTCACAATCCAGCTGGAAACACTCTAACTCACCAGAGTTCTCATTTATAAAGGTAACCATTCACAAAAACATACACACATACAACCCATACTTACCAACGTTTCCTACCCCCATAGGATCCCGGACGAGCCCCCAATTTATGTTACGGCCAGCTCGTTTCGACCGTACATAAAGCATACAAGTACAAAATAATGACTTGCAAGATTTTATTGGTCTTCAAAAGAATACAAATAACTTAATATAACAAAGTCTAGGGTTCAAAATCAAAGGGGAAAAATCATAATCCAAATGGGGAGGAGAAAAGGTTGATATGAGTTGTAAGCAAGCAAAGGTTCGCAAGTGACTTCTCCAGAGGCCGTCGATCCCCTGGACGAAGTGAAGAGGAGTGTTTGGATCCAAGGTTTTATCCTCTCTGCAATCAAATGGTGAACAGGTAACAGGGGTGTGCAATCTCCCACGCCCTCCTGGAAGAATTACGCCACCAGCAGGCGGGCAAGTAGAATGCAGGGTCGTAACAAGGGCTGTCAAAAAAAAATCCGCGTTCCCAAAGCATCTTAGCTTACACAGCGTTGAGTGAACCTATGAAAGAGAACGGTCTATGCTCATATGGAAGCTATGAGTCAGTAAGAAAGATCCTACATCATGGTTCACTTTTAATAAACACATGTCAATCACGCTGTCACCTTAAAAGTGTAAACATGCCATACATGTGACATACATCGCTCAGACAAATTGTGGAAAAATGCCTTCCTGTGTTCATCACACATACAGTATTAACGAGTTTGGCTATGAATCCTGTAGCTCATAACATGTTTTCTACGGTCGGAAACACAAGTAGTCTGGCAGTAGGCCTATATGTAAAATGAAAAGCAGGAGTCATGAACTTTAATTTAAACAAAGTGTTCTCTAAATGTTCAATGAAGGACAACAGATCCACAACATTTTTATTCAAGCACCTAACTGAGCATAATGTACAGTACAATACAGACACACTATTAAGCATAGATAAAATTAAGGTAATTCAATTGATTATATGATTGTAAGAAACTGAATACAGTATTGTTCTGAACAGAGTTCTAAGCCAATGCAAAACCTTGATTTCAGATCAGTCATGAATCCATGATGAAACTTTATGTCCGGGGAAGAGGAAACAGAGCTGACTGCACAAGCAAGAGATCTCAGGTAATAAAATCAGCAGAGTAAAACCACACAAACTTTTTTCTTTTCACAATTTTTTTTTCTCCATACACACACACACACACACACACACATATATATAGGGCACAACGGGGGTTAAAGGCCCACCTTAAGAAAAAATTTGCTATTCACTGCCCCTAAAATGTATAATTGCAGAAAAAAATATACATTGTATTGAACATTAATGGAGCAACAGATTTTGTGTGAAAATAAATAATTCAAGTTGTTTATTTTGTTTAAAAATCTTATAAATGTATGAAGTGGCAAGAGGGGCCTTTTACCCCCCACACGGTACTGATACAAATACTTCAGATAAAATAATGTTTTGTTTAATAATGTCTAAGTTAATACTTGTTCAAAACAACCACTTTAGCAAAGTTTGTACTATTTTCTGCTTATTTTGAAAAATTATTATTATTATTGAATAATTTTTCTTCAATAAATACACTGTCATTAAAATGTTAATATAAAAAATATATTTTAAAATACAAAAACAAAATCATTTTAATAAGTAAAGATTCTGAAAGTATTGAAAGAGATCCAATAATAATTGAGAATATATTTACAGCAGTAACAACAAATTATATTTTATTATATGATATGATTAATATCATGTTTTTAAATATGATGGTTTCATTCTAAACATGGTGATTATCTCTAATATGGACACATACATAATATGATATTTATAACAACATAAAATATGATATTTACCATCTGAATCTAACCATGTCATGTCAACAAATGGAAAAGTAAGCGCACAGTTAATTCGTGCGTGCCTTTAGCCCCAACAGCAGGGGTGCTTTTTACCCCAAATACCATACTTTTACATATTCGTTTGTTATTTAAAAACTGTTGCTTTAATTATCTTAAAACTGAAAATCATAAAGAAGACCTTTGTCTCAAAATATATGCATTAATTTTAATGCACACCCAAAAACACACCCAAGATGGCGGCGCGAGTACATCGCGAGGCTCTGGGTCTCTCCAGATTTTGCAATTTTGCTGTATTTTTCTTACTCATCTCGGGCCTGTTCGTGCAGAACAGTTGTGCCTTTACATCGTACACCCGTTGTGAGCTTTTGGATATCGGTTTGCGAATTTCCGACACTTTTATGGACAATCTTCGACTCCTTCCTGAGATCGCTAGGACACCCGAGGCTATGCACCCTACCCGGCCGGGCGGAAGTGCTCGCAGGCGGCATCGAGATCGTAAACAAAGGCGGGGGAAGCGCGGAGGACTAAGAGCTAAGCTAAGGCTAACACCACACCGGCTCTCTTTACCCAGCATTTTCCTTGCCAATGTACGGTCGCTAGTGAACAAAATGGAGGAGATTCGACTCAGCATCACACACAGCAAGAAACTTTTGAACTGTAACGTCCTAATCTTCACGGAAACCTGGTTAAACAGCGGAATACCGGACACCGCTATTGAGCTAGCGGACGCCACACACTCGGGCGGATAGAACATTAGATGGCTCCGGTAAGACCAGAGGTGGTGGATTGTACATTTACATTAACAAAGCTTGGTGAACAAACTCTGCTATTGTTGGGAGTCATTGTTCAGCTAACCTTGAGTTTCTCATGGTTAAATGTAGACCGTTTATCTACCGCGGAGTTCACTTCCACCATTATAACTGCAGCCTATATTCCCCCGGATGCTGATGCCAAGCTTGCTATGAAAGAACTTCACGCAGCCATCAGTAAACAACAGACTGATCACCCGGAAGCGGCTTTTATTGTTGCAGGTGACTTTAATCACTCAAACTTAAAGTCAGTGCTACCCAAGTTTCACCAGCATGTTTCCTGTCACACCAGAGGAAACAAAACCTTAGACCATGTTTACACAAACATGGCTGGAGCTTCGTTGCGACACCTCCCCCACCTGGGACAGTCAGATCACCTTTCTTTGTTCCTCACCCCAAATATGCACCCCTCATCAACCGTGTGAAGCCATCAGTGAAGACCATCAAGGTGTGGCCTGCGGGGGCAGATTCCACACTCCAGGAAAGGTTTCTACACACAGACTGGAGTATGTTTGCTTCTCAAGCCACCAGTGGCGCTCACACAGACATTGACTCTTACACCTCCTCTGTATTGGATCATATCAATATCACCATTGACAGTGTTACAACCCAGAAACAGATCACCACATATCCAAATCAGAAGCCTTGGATGAACAAGGAAGTGCGACTCCTGTTGAAGTCACGCAACACTGCCTTCAGATCAGGAGATGCACAAGCCTACAGCACATCCAGAGCAAACCTGAAGAGGGGCATCAAAAGGCCAAGCACTGCTACAAGCTAAAGATAGAGGGACACTTTTCCAACTCTGACCCTCGACGCATGTGGCAGGGCATTCAGGCCATCAGTGACTACAAACCCACCCACTCCACCCCGCAGCCACTGATGTCAACTTCCTGAACGAGCTAAATTACTTTTATGCTCGCTTTGAAAGAGACAACAGAGAAACTGCCACCAAGCTCAATCCTCAGATGACCACCCACCAATCATACTCTCCTCCACAGATGTCTGCAAGGAACTGAGCCGTATCAGCGCGCACAAGGCTGCTGGACCAGACAACATCCCTGGTCGTGTTCTCAGGGCATGTGCGGAGCAGCTCGCTGGGGTTTTACAGACATTTTCAACCTGTCTCTTGCCCAAGCAGCCGTACCAACATGCTTTAAATGCACTTCCATTGTGCCAGTGCCAAAACACTCTAGTCCGAGGTGCCCTAATGACTACCGCCCTGTAGCACTCACACCCATCGTCATGAAGTGCTTTGAGCGGCTGGTCCTGGAACACCTAAAAGACTCTCTACCATCCACATTGGACTCACACCAGTTTGCCTACCGTAGCAATAGGAGCACAGAGGACGCAGTTTCCATGGCACTGCACTCTGTGCTCACTCACCTGGACAATAAGAACACTTATGCACGTATGCTGTTTGTTGACTTCAGCTCAGCATTCAACACTGTCATCCCAACCAAGTTAATAGCCAAACTTGGAGACCTGGGCATCAATACCTCAATGTGTAACTGGATTTTGGACTTCCTGACCAACAGACCCCAGAATGTTCGATCAGGATTCACCTGCTCCACATCCATCACACTTAACACTGGTGTACCACAGGGCTGTGTGCTAAGCCCGTTTCTCTACTCCCTCTTCACCTCCGACTGCAAGCCTGTGTATGGATCTAATTCCATCGTCAAGTTTGCAGGCGACACCACGTGATTGGCCTCATCAGTAACAACGATGAGACTGCCTATAGGGAGGAGATCCAGCACCTGGCCACATGGTGCACTGAAAATAACCTGCTCCTCAACACCACCAAAACGAAGGAGCTCATCGTGGACTTCAGGAAGGAGTCAAGAGGCACACACGACACCATCCACATCAATGGAATGGCTGTTGAGCGTGTCTCCAGTTTCAAGTTCCTGGGGATCCACATCTCGGCGGACATGTTGTGGAAAACCAACACCTCCAGCCTGGTCAAGAAGGCTCACCAGCGCCTCTTCTTTCTGAGGACACTGAGGAAGAATCAGCTCTCCTCAGCTATCCTGGTGAACTTCTATCGCTGCGCAATAGAAAGCATCCTGACCAACTGTGTCACAGTATGGTATGGGAGCTGCTCTGTTGCGGAGCGCAAGGCACTGCAGCGGGTGGTGAAAACTGCCCAGCGCATCACAGGGACTCCACTACCTGCCATCGAACACATCCAGAGGAAACGCTGTCTGCATCGAGCTCGCAGCATCCTTAAGGACTCCTCTCACCCAGCCCACAGACTGTTTTCTCTCCTGCCTCCGGCAGGCGTTTCAGGTGCCTCCGGACCAGGACCAGCAGACTAAAGAACAGTTTCTTCCCCAGAGCTGTCTCTTAACTGAACTCTAACCCCCGTTGATCCACTCCCTCATATATTATTAACTCTTCTCTCCTACCTCACATCTGCCTTATTTGCACTACTGAATGTAAATTTTTATTACAGTAACAACTGTTTACTTTTGTATCTTGCACTACCATACCTAAATTGGATTATGCTCATTTGCACTGCCGACTGTTGTTACATTATCAATGCTTACATTAACATTTTGCACCGTATGTCTAATTGTAATACGCAATCACTTCCACTGCACTTTTACACCTTGTTTATAGTAATAGTCATCTGTATATATATTATATTGATAGTACATATCACCTGTAAATTCTGCTTATAGTAATAGCCATCTGTATATTTATTCACTATACATATTCACCTGTAAATTCTGTATATTTATTCACTATACATATTCACCTGTAAATTCTGTATATTTATTCACTATACATATTCACCTGTAAATTCTGTATATTTATTCACTATACATATTCACCTGTAATTTCTGTATATTTATTCACTACACATATTCACCTGTAAATTCTGTTTATATTAATAACCATCTTTCTATATATATTTATACATATACTCAGTACATATCCTTGTCCTGCACTTATTCAACCATTGTATATACTGCACTTGCTACTATTGCACTTCTGGTTAGACCTAAACTGCATTTCGTTGCCCTGTACCTGTACTTGTGTAATGACAATAAAGTTGAATCTAATCTAATCTAATCTAATTTTAGCGATTCTCATTTGCTACTTAAATCTACAACATTTAAAAAAAAAACATAAAATATTAGATAAAGTAAGCACAGAATCAACTTCGCGCTGCTGCGCGCGATCGCGTTAACTGATGAAACACGTCTTTTAATCTATGACCCGTGGAATATTGCAGTGACGAATCTGTTGCCGTCTAACACCTGCTGGAAATCCAGGTAAACACACTTGCGTGCACGCGCACATCCCCAGTTGATCCAAAACCCCGCTCTGGCGGAAGTGACGTCAGCGCTCTGTACACTAATGCTGCCTTCACGTGCTATCAGACATTTCCTATTTCCCACTTATGAAGTCGTGATTACGAGCTTGTCTTTAATGTCGGAAAGAATAAAATGTAGCATCCCACTGGTTGACAGTCATATAAACATTCACCACGCTATACATGCAGTTTGCTGACAATTCTGGAATTTCGGTCAAATACATGCTTATTTCACTGCTTATAAAACATACAATATGCTTCGAATGATCGTTCATATCTAGCCTATAAATACACTACTTTAGAGACAAGACAGAGGGATGTAGTTGTGAGAACAGCATTGATCGCAGCAATAGTTGTCCCCTGCACCATGTTTAAAGTTTATGACCCGCCCAACTCGAGTCGGGTATCAAAATTATTTCCGAATTTCCCAGTAGTAAATATGACTCGAGAGGCCGTTCACGTCCAATTTCCGATTAGGAAACTCGTATTTACGATAATACCGATAGCACATGAAGGCAGCATACGTCCCAGTGTGCACACTATTCATCCTAAATTCTATGTGACATTGGTAATGTTCAATACTATTTAGGGCAGATAGGGTGGATAGTATGCACATTGGGACGCAGGGATACACTTTTTTTTTTTTTTTCACAGTTTTTTGACAAAAAAAGAAAAGAAAAAAGTGAGACAATAGCCGCTGGGCCTCCGTCGGTACACCAGTGCAGGGGCAAGCGATGGTCAGACTAATTATTAAAGGGATAGTTCTCCCAGAAAAATGAAAATGTGATGTTTATCTGCTTACCCCCAGGGCATCCAAGATGTAGGTGGGTTTGGTTGCGCCCGAAACCGCATACTCAATGAGTAGGTACTTAATTTGAATAATTAACGAGCGCTAAAAGAGTATGTATTCTACACCCAAATCTTGTTGAGTATGAATGCGATCCGCCATGTTGGGACATTCTAAAATGCTTTACATGAAAAATGCTTAACGTGGCTTAACGTACCTAAACATCGACCAGGGAAACCCAAATTTCTGTCAAACCTTACTTGTAATAAACACTACTGTCAAAAGAACGAGCCCTTATTCCACAGATAAAGTGAATAATTTAACGTTAAGCGTTTTCTCCCCATAGAAGTCCATTATAAGGAAACAGCTTAACGTACCTTAACAACGACCGGGGAAAACTATATTTCTGTCAAATTTTACTTATAATAAACACTTCCTGCTGTCAAAAGAAGCTCTTGTTCAGTGTATAAAGTGAATTATATCACGTTAAGCTGTTTCCTTATAATGGACTTCTATGGTGGAGAACGCTTAAAGGGGTGGTTTACTGCGATTTCACTTTTTTCATTTTAAATAGTGTGTAATGTTGCTGTTGGCGCATGAACATATCTGCAAAGTTGCTGCGCTGAAAGTTCAACGTAAGCGGAGATATCGTCTTTTAAAAATCAGGAAGTTTAATGCATACAAAAACGACTCATACGGGACTACGAGATACTTCCCAGGTTGCATACGTAAAAAACCCATCAACCCCTCCCTCTGAAACATGCAAAAAAGGGGGCAAGGCCATGTTCTGCGGCTTTGTCTAAGAGGAAGAGTTGTAGTGGAGAGTTGTAGCCATGCCGTCGAAACGGTGTTATTTTCACCCAGCTGTCAGGTCTTCTGTGTTCAGGCTTCCTACGGACGCTGTAGTTCGTCAACAATGGTTAAAATTTATGTTTGATTATGTTCCTGACAATTACAATCCTAATTTAGCTCTCTGTGCTGCGCATTTTACGGAAGACAGCTTCCAGAATCTACACGAGTTCAATGCTGGATTCACACAGAAACTATTACTAAAACATGGAGCAGTTCCAACTTTAAAACCAGAGGCAGCAGTTGTTGGGCCACGACCTGTAAGTAAGATTTAATAATTTTAAATGTATTTGCATGTATAATTTCAGACGTAATGTTTTAGTTTTATCAAGGTCGTAAACAAATGCCAGCGCTGGCTTTAGTAGCCAGTTAGTTAAATGCTATTTCATGTGTCTATGACAAACGCGTACAAACATTTTGGACCCGAATTTTTAATTATGTACTAATTTTGTAAATGTATTTTCCATGTATACTTTATGACGTAATTTTTCGATTTGATCAAGAACGTAAACACAAGCCAACACTGTTTGGTTATAGTAGCCAGTTAGTTCGATGCTATTTTGTGTGTATAAGACAAACACAAACTTCAAAAAATGATATGTAATCACAACAGCAAACTTCCATTCAGAAACGTTTGTAAGAGCCGTGCTTGCAGAAGTTCTGCTTGACTCTCTTCATTACCACTTTCTGGGTCTGATTCTGGCTCAAACTGATACGGCAATATTGACACCATTATTTACATTTGAATGCACATGCAGCTGTCGCCGTGAAGGGAATGGGCGTGAACGTTTCCAGACAATGACAGTTTAGCCAATCACAACACACCGGCCCAACTAACCAATCAGAGCCCATCGCCTGTTTCTGAGGGAGTGGTTTCATAGAATCAGGAAGTCAACCGGTCGTTCAAATGACGGAGGAGAAAGCGGCTTACAATAAAGGTGAAATATATGAAAAATAAGGCGTTTTTTATCAAACGAAACATGAAGACATGTTATATTTCACCCCATAAACACAATCAAGCAAAGAAAAAAAGCAGTTAACCACCCCTTTAACATTAAATTATTCACTTTAGACGCTGAATAAGAGCTCGTTCTTTTGAGAGCAGAAAGTTTTTATTATATGTACAATTTGACAGAAGTTTGTTTTTCCCTGGTCATTGTTAAGGTACGCTAAGCCACGTTAAGCTGTTTCCTTATAATGGACTTCTATGGGGAGAAAACGCTTAACGTGAAATTATTCACTTTATCTGTGAAATAAGGGCTCGTTCTTTTGACAGTAGTTAGTGTTTATTACAAGTAAGGTTTGACAGAAATTTGGGTTTCCCTGGTCGATGTTTAGGTACGTTAAGTTAGGTACATTTTCACGTTAAGCGTTTTAGAATGTCCCAACATGTTTACATTATCATGTGATTTATGATGTTATAACAAGCGCAAAAACAAACTTCAAAGATATGATGATGGTTTAAATCATCTATCTGTAAATATTTTGATGTTGATTAAATTTGCTAATTTTTGGTCTTATAGAAGAAACAGCTGCCCTTGTGATTGTAGTATAACCAATACATTTTGGGTTAAGTTTTTTATATTTTTAACAATACTAATATAACCCACAGTTTAATCCTTAAAGATATTGGCCAAAGACTATAGAATACCCTTAAAGAGACTTTTCCGGTTTCACAGACAGGGCTTAGACTAAACCAGGATTAGTCCATTGTTCAATTAGGACATTTAAGTAATTTTTATAAACATGCTTAGAACAAAACATTACTGGTGTGCATCTCGAGACAAAACAAAGGCACTGATATGTTTTAAGATCAGTCAGAGCAAGTTTATTTCAGTTGAAACAGCTCAGACTTACATTTTAGTCTGGGACTAGGCTTAAACCTTGTCTGTGAAACTGGGGGATTGTTTTTTTATTACGAAAATCTAAATCGTTATCTCTTGAATATGTTATAAATCTCTTAATTTGATGTGCAAAATTGTTCATCAACACGCAAAATTGGCTTAAATCTGCTTTTTCCTCTTTTTCTTGTTGAATGTCTCTCACGTTTCATCCCTGAGGCTTACAGTATAAATAAAAACAATAAATGCAATTTTGAATGCATTATGATTATATGAATTTTATTATTCAAAGATATTTATTTATTTCCTGTGTATATAATCTCATACTATGATCGATGTACGCAAACCAATTATAGTTGTTTTCTGTTTTTTTTTTGTTTTTTTGGTCATTATGATTGTTTATTGTTAAAGATACTAGCATCTATCCCTGAGCTTGTATGCAATTATAAGTTCTGCAGTAATAATACTAAAAAGAAAATAAGAGCGACAGGTGCACAAACACCTCATAGCATCAATAAATCCACAACCCTAACTAGTACAGTTTTCATCCATGTTTGCAATATTTGTAATATCTGCACAAAGGAGACGTCAATCAGCTGCTGGAAGATCTCGTCTTTGGAGACGACTGTTGATTTTACTCGAAAAATGTAAGTATTACTACTTAGAAATTAAGATTACCCCAGAATGCATTGCTAGCCCACACCAAAAATTATGAAAAATAATAAAGATAAATGCTGACTAATAATATATATTTTTAGTAAAACAAGCAAAATGTAATTTTTGTCATATGCCATAGCTATGCATGACCACACACTAGACAAGTTCAGCCAAGGTGAATACATCTCAGTTTTCAGTCAAGTAATGAATTAATGCATATGAAACACAGCTGGTCCAGTTCTGCAGCTTTATTCTGATGAAGACCACTGCGTCCACCGTCATGTCCCTCACTGCTGCGGTCAGACTGAATCTGGTCACGGATGGGAGAGGGACATCGAGGCTATCGTTGTCTGAGAGCACAGAGAGGACGAGTACCACACAATCTTGAACAAGAGCAGAAGAACACGCACGGGACAATCTCTGCTGCTCCGTCTGCTCCAAACATCTGTGTGCTGCTCTCCATGAGAACAACTACCTGTAACACATTCACACAGAGTTAAACACTGTACATCTCATGTTGTCAGCATTCCATTTCTTGCCAAATTTCATTTCATATGTTTACAATTACATGATAATTTATATAGCTTCATTACTTCTGTGGTGTGATGAGCTGGTCAGCAGAAGGGTGCTGGATCTCCGCAGGCGTCACCACCGGTGTCTTTACTCCGAGCTGCTGCGGAGGGATCGGGGTCCCTGTAACAGCACTGTAAGTGACTTCAGATAAAAGTGTCTGCCAAATGCATAAATGTAAATGTAAAAAAATTAAATTAAATGTAAAAATTAAAATGTAAATGTAACTGCTTTTTTGTGTCTTGGGCACAAACGCTCAATAAAGCTGCTTATTTCTTCAAGTTACTACTATAATATAAATTCTTAAATATATTTCATATATTTGGGGCTTTAAAGGGTTATTTCACTCAAACATATAAATTCAGTCATTATTTACTCGCATCCACGTTGTTCAATCCTTGTTTGTGTGTGTGTGTTTCCTGAACACAAAAGGTGATTTTGGTCAAGTTTGTCCTGCTGGATTCTGTTCATACATCAGTCAATGGAGCCTGACTTTCAGATTCTTCATGACTTTATTTGATGATGCTTTTGAAGCTATCGAGTCACCTCATGGGGGCCGATGAAGGCCAGATGAATCCTCCACAATTTTACTTGGTGAAGGAAATGCCCCTCTTTTCAAAAACTTCTCATGCTGCATACATGGCAGTAGCTGTTAGTATGAAGTCTATCATATAGTCCAGTAGGTTACAGTCCACCTATGGTTTGGTTGTCTTGATCCTCACCCCATATGGTCCCAGGGCCTAAAAATGAGAAGAATTTTATATACACATTTTATATTCAATTTTATAAGAATTTATATATACACCAATATTAATAAACAGCTTGCTGCAATACTCAGTTGTTATTGGTCAGTTGCACACTCATCTACACTCTTAAAAAAAGGTGCCAAAAAGAATGTTTCGCAGCAATGTCACAGAGGAACCTTTTTTGGCAGGTTAATGTCAGTCCCTCATCATCCACTACTATGCCCTTTTTCATCCCGTGGAAACTGCCACTGCTGGTTCAAAGAGTTCCCGCTTTCACAGTCCTTCTGCTGAATGGTTGAGGCTGGGTACATAGGATCCTGTAAAACAAATTTTAAAAAACAACCTTTCATTAGTTTCTTAATTTTAATAGGTTTAGCACAGGTATAATGATGCAAAATGACAAACAACAATAATGGAAAGGTATTTTTAAGCTGAACAGCAGTCAGAATAGAAACAAAATCAAAGCAAGTCAAAGTATTTTGGAAGTTCATGCATCCATCTATTCACTCTCCAAACCACTTATCCTCTCTAGGGTCTTGGGGGCTGAAGCCTATCCCAGGATCTTGGACCACAAATCCATCCAATTAATGGAATTTAAGCAATATAGTAACAATTGTTATAAAGTAACTGTCAAGATTTTGGAAACATTACAGTGTTTTTGGGAAAATAAATCTCTTCTGCTCACCAAGTCTGCATTTATTTGATCAAGAATACAGAGAAAATAGTAATATTGCAAAATATAATTACACGTTAAAAAGAACTGTTGTCTATTTTAATATATTGTAAATTGTTATTTATTCCTGTGATCAAAGCTGAATTTTAAGCATCATTACTCCAGTCTTCAGGGTCACATGGTCCTTTAGAAATCATTCCAAGATGCTGATTTGCTGCTCGAGAAACATTTCTGATTATTTAAACAGTTGAAAACAGTTTTTGCTTCTTAACATTTTTGTGGAAACGGTGATACCTTTTTCAGGATTCTTTGATGAATAGAAAGTACAATTAACAACATTTATTAAATGTATTAAACAATTTAGTAAATAGAAATCTTTTCCAACATTATAAATGTCTTCACTGTTACTTCTGATAAATGTAACACACCTTTGATTAATAAAAGTATTTATTTCTTTCTTTTCTTACCACAAAAGTTTGAATGGTATTATTTCCATAAAAATGTTAAGCGGCAAAAACTGTTTTCAAAAAAGGTAGTAATCAGAAATGTTTGTTGAGCAGCAAATCAGCATCTTGGAATGATTTCTGAAGGATCATGTGACACTGAAGACTGGAGTAATGATGCTGAAAATACAGCTTTGATCACAGCAAAAAAATTACATTTTAAAATATATTCACATAAATAAGTGGTATTTTAAATGATACTATTTTACAATATTTCTGTTCTTACTCTATTTTTAATCAAATAAATGCAGTAGTGGTGAGCAGAAGACTTACTTAAAAAAACACATTCAAAAAACATTTTAAAAAATCATACCAACCCCTAACTTTTGAACAGTAGTGTCCTGTATGTTTGAGGTTTTACTTACTAGTCACATGTTTCATAGCGACTTAGAGATGTTGTCCGACAGGAGACTCTGCGCTCCTCTGCTGCACGGCCATCAGCATATAATCTAGAAACATAATATGCAATTTATCACAGAGCCAACGATATTCAGCTTTGTTTAAAGGAAGCAAGCTAGAGCAGAAGTGAAACGCAGAAAAGAAAACGGTACATACACACACACACACACACACACACACATACACAAACAATTTCTTAAAATAAAAATTATTAACGTTCATGTATTTAGGTTTGTGTCACTATCTTTCAAAACCTTCCTTTAATGAACTGTAATATAACAGATGCATGGTGATATAAGAAAATATGTTGTGAAAAAAAGCATATGAATGCATATTTCTTCTATGCTCACCTGTGTTTTCTGCATTTCTGTCAGCAGCTCCCTTCAGAAATGTTGAAATCTTGGAGTTTCTCTTCCTTTGTAGAAAGATTATATCATCACTCCTGAAACCACAGAACAATTTTTATTTTTATATATCAATATTTGTTTACCATGAAAGATCAAAGCAGGTTTGAACTAATGTTAGATTCAGTTCATTCGTGTAAGTGACGTCACCCATTAACAGTATACAGCACACATTTTAGGTTAAATAAGTTAGACAACTTCCAATAAACCATTGACAAACTGACAGCAAACCCTTTACAAAGCTATCAAAACCTCTCATCTACACATAAAGATGTGATTAAAAGCCCAAACTTTCATAAATAAGAGCTCAAGCTTCAGAGTTATAACATACCTCGTCTGAAAACAGATGCTAGCGGACTTTTTCGAAGACTGTAAAACATTTCTGTGAAGTAAATATTCAACAGAAACATGTCAGTTACATGTAAGAAAGTGTCTGGAATAGTTGTATGTGATAATTGTGTGATTTTAGAGACTAAACTCACCTGAAAGCAGTGAAAACAGCAGCGAGAGACGAGATTTACTGTTCGTCATTTACAGTGTTGCACACCGTTTCCATGGCAACTCCTGCCGCTGCAGCGTTTGAATGAGACTCCAGTATTCAGCGCGCGCCCATTTAAACACCTCACAGTGATGCAGCATTCACTAACCTCTTAAAATCTTTATTTAAAGGTGTCATAGGTGATTGTCTTCAGAAATATTTTTTGTTATTCTGGTTGAAAGTCTCTTCACATCCTGATAGCAATCATTAAGTTAAGTGGTCTAAATGTATTTATGTGTATTTATATATTTTTTGTAGCTTCTTTTGCCAGTCTGTCTACTTTCTCATTTCCCTGGATGCCCACATGTGCTGGCACCCACATGTATGTGATATTCTTCCCTTGTTTACTCATTCTTGAGTTTGTAAATAAAATTTCATAAAGTAATTGCTGATGATTTCTAGTTACACCAGACTTTATACTCATGAGGGCAGATACAGAATCACTACATATTACAACGCTGTCCCATCTAGATCGTTCAATCCATTCTAATGCTATTAATATAGCATATAACTCGACTGTATACACACTTAAACTATCAGATGTTCTTTTGTTTACTCCCACATGATATCTAGGGATCTATACAGCAGATCCCGTTGTCTCTGTTTGTAAATCCTTTGATCCATCTGTAAAACTTTGAATACTATCTTTGTACATATTATCCATATATCTATAATATTCACTGACTATATCTGTACTCCCACTGCCGCCTTTTATTATTAGAAGCTCTGTGTCCACCTTTGTATTTTCCATTGTCCAGATTGGTTTGTTAGTCCACACCACAGAACTAGCAAATTCTTTGTCATATATGTCCATTTCTTTTGCTATTAAATCTCCTATCCAGCCAAAACTTTCCTTTTTCCTCCTCTCCTTCTCCCAACAATTCTGTAGCACCTTTTTCATTGGATGATTTTCCCCATGCCCTCTTAAATTAATCCAATAGTTGGCTACTAATTGTTTCCTTCGTATCCATAGAGGCATTTCACCTGCTTCAACCGTGTTCTATCCTTCGCTGGCTGCTGATTTAAATCTAGCGGGTCTGTTGTGTCTTGTGCCGCAGGCAGTGACTATTTTCTCCGGCCAATCAGTGATCAGCAGAGTTTACACGTCACGTTTTGGTAACGGTACGGTTCGCTTGGAACCTCGGCCGAGGTGGTACTAAAAAAAGTACCAGGTACCAGGTACTGTTCCCAGTGGAAAACCCCCCAAAAGTGAGCCGTACTGAACCGTACCGTGCCGTACCATGCAGTGGAAAAGCGCCATTAGTTAACACACCCGGTTCAGATAACCAGCTCATTAGAAGAGAGCTACGTGCATGAACTGTGTTCTGATTAACATGCTCCCTACACAGTGTTCATTGCTCTCTACTCCCTGAGGAGGGGAAATCCATTGAAGTTTATTTCACTTCGGAACATTCACTCACGGATTTGCACTGTGCAGCATCTTCACACACAGAAGAAACTTACTAGAGAAGTGTTAAGTGTGACATAATATACCTCTGTAAATAAATACAGTTTAAATTCACGTCTCGCACACTTTAATGCCCTTTGTATGGAACATACGCTCGCTTCGAACTGGAATCATGGCGGAATATCTGGTGATGCCCACTTCGCAGGGCACTTACGGTCGAACAGAACAACCGTCTGATGTGATAAGATATACATATGAAATGTGCAGAGCAGCGCTTTCTGTGCTATCAGGCTAAAGTTAGCATTTTCCGAGATCTCCTACTGCACCTTTAAATCGCATTTTGTAGTTCTACGACCAATACATTGGTGCAAAATGTATGATAGTAGGATAAAGTAAAAAAAATAAAATAAAATAAAATAAAATAAATATATATATATATATATATATATATATATATATATATATATATATATATATATATATATATATATATATATAAGCTGATTACCAGAGATAACACCTCAACTGTGATCAAGAAGGCACAACAACGCCTTCATTTTCTTCGCAGGCTGAAGAAGGTGGAACTTCCCATCACAGCCATGACGTTGTTTTATAGAGGGACAGTAGAGAGTCTGCTGACTTATTGTATCTCGTCCTGGTTTGGAAGCTGTACAGCAGAGGAGAGACACAATCTCAGCCGGATTGTGAGAACAGCGGAGAAAATTATTGGTGTCTCACTACCACAGCTACAAGACATCTACACAGAGCGCTGTGTACGGACAGCTGGTAGTATCCTGAAGGACTGCTTACATCCACTTAATGGATTGTTCTCATTGATGCAGTCAGGAAAAAGATACCGCAGCATAAAAACCAGAACTTCTCAGCTGTTGAATAGCTTTCTTCCCACAGCAATTAGGCCGTTAAATCAGAGTTTGTAACTCTTTTGTGGTTTATTCTTTTAACATTTTAGAGCATTTGAAATAATTTTATTAGAATATTTATGCTTTATTATTTTAATAATTTTATTGAACTGATTTATATGTATTATATAATGCACTGAATTGTAAGATGTGGACGTGTGAAACAATTTCGTTTCTATGTGACACATAGAAATGACAAATAAAGTATCAAATCAAATATATATATATATATATATATATATATATATATATATATATTAAGATTTGTATCACTATTCATTTTAAAACATGATTTTTATACTAAACTTTGCTTTTGCTAAATAACTAGCCTAATACATTTTTTTGAGTCATGCAAAACAGCATTAAAATAGGAGTAAAAAGTATAAAAGGACTGATCTACTGGTCTTTTTTTAATTAAAAAAACACCACAACACTATTCATAACTAAAAATTAATACTTTATTGAGCTTTAATTGAACACAACTAAAAGAAAATGAGTCTGGAATGAGTTCTGACCCAGGCAGCTAGGAACATTTAGCTCACTTGATCTCACTTTCCAGAAAAAAATATTTACAAAATGTTGATTGTGAAGAACCATTAAATAGTCTAAAGAACCTTTTGTGCTACAAAAAACCTTTTGTGCAATGGATAGGTTCTTTTGGATATTAAAGGTTCTTCATGGAACCATACACCCTGCCAAAGAACCATGTTTTTAAGAGTGTATTTTTTTGTAATAACTGACAACACATTTGCCAAATTTGATTGTTTCATTTTCAGAAATTATGAGATTAATTATGATTATTTTACTGAGCCCTATTTTTTTAAGAATAAGAAATAATTAAATCTGTAGTTAATACTGTTGCAAACTATGGGTTATTTTGTAATGGTTCTACTGCAGATGCTGTGGTAAACCATAGTTCATTCTGCAATTACTATGGTTTTCTACAAAAACTATAGATAAATCATGGTTAATTTCGTAGTTACTATGGTTTTACTACAAAAACCATAGTTTAACTATGGTTACTGTGGTAAAACCATGGTTTATTTTGTAGTTACTATGGTTTAACTATAAAAATCATGGTTCATTTTGTAGTTACTATGGTTTTACTAAAAAAAACATAGTTAAACCATGGTTACTACAAAAAAAACATGGTTAATTTTCGTAAGGGTGATTTCGGCTATTAATAATAATTCTACTCATTCCCGCAGGTTCCGACGGAATGTATCATCTGCACCTGCTTTTAAGTCTTGAGAACTCACTCGCGCACTCTCATTTTCTGTGCACAGATTGCGATAAGGAGAGTGACAGCTTTTAATAATTATTAAGGGAGTTTGCAAATGTGATATTGATTTAATACAACAGATCAATAAACAAGTACTGCATGATTTTGCTCTATATCAACGAAAATAGTTCCAAATAAAGTAACAGCTGAGCCACTGCACATCTCTAAAAGCAAACACAGCGGTTTCATTCATGAATGTAAGTGCGTTTTTGGACGAATCTAGTGAGTCAGTGATTCATGATTACACATTCACAAAGAACTTACACATTACACAGTCACTTGCTTCATTCCTGAATGAATCAGCCGTTCGAACGAATCAATTGAATGAATGACTCTGTGATAAAATCAGTGACTTGCTGCCACCTGCTGGCGGTTTCAGTTTCATTTTTAACGTATAATTTCAGTTATTTAAATCATTTAATATTTCTTTATTCAAAATTTTATATTTAAAACATTAATGAACACATGAATCTATGAATTTAATTGCACTCATGCCACCTCTGAGCCTCATATGACTGGTAACTTATTTGTCTTATTCTACTTCTTTTTATATTGTTGTAAATAGAAATTTTAAAAAGCTTATAACCATAAATTTTTGAATTTGACAAAGAAGAAAATGATGCCATTGCAAAGTTAAAAAGAAAATACCCCTGTAAGTCACTTTAAGGAGTGAAATGTCACCTCGTATTAGGAAGGCTAATTTTTTATCAGAATAATGGCTGTCCACTGCTCCGGGTGTGTGTTCACGGTGTGTGTGTGTTCACTGCTGTGTGTGTGCACGTTGGATGGGTTAAATGCAGAGCACAAATTCCGAGTATGGGTCACCATACTTGGCCGTATGTCACTTCACTTTCACTTTCACTTTCATTAAAAGAAATGATCATTCATGTTTTCATCACTGGCCAAACCCTTGAGAGCAAGGGCCCCCCTGGTGTTTCGGGGGCCCTACGCAGCTTGCGTATTCTGCATATAGGGAGGATCGGCTGTGGAATGGGGTTTGGCCAAGGAAAAATTTGCAGTCAAAAGATTTTTGCTTTAACCCCTGACTTTTATCAAAGAAGGTGTTACGAATCCTGAGTCTGCTCTTCTGTCCGACTGCCACAAGAGGTCGCCCTGCCATCATATTGACTTTCACACCACACATCACAATGGACTGCATTTCCCATCAGCAATCTCACTAATCACACCCTCACCTGATCACACGCACACAGCTGTATCCAACCAGACACTCCTTATAGTCTTGGACTTTCTCTCCCTCTCCGCCGAGTATTGTATGCGTTATCACTGCCCTACAGAGCCCTGTTAGTTTCCCTAGTCTTGCCTGTTTCGGATTGTGTTTTCCCCTGCCTGGACTCTTGGTTATGTTTTGGTTTACCTCTCTTGTCTAGCCCCTTTTGATTCTGACGTATGACCCACGCCCGTTTTTTGATAACTCTGTGCATTGCCTATTATATACCTGTCTGCCATTGTTCGACCCTGCCTGTTTGACCACGTCTCTGATTCAATAAAAGCTTGCATATGGATCTGCACGTCTCACGTCTCGTCAGCCCCGTAACAGAATACTCGGCCACACAAGGATCCAGCGGCTGTTCAAGTGAATCATGGCCAGGTATGGACACAGCGATCTTGTTGCTAGCCCGCAAGCAGGGCACCCGATCACTCGAGGATTACATTGTGGAATATTTGGCTTTGGCGAATGGCACAGAATTACTGGACAGCATGTTGATAGACTTTTTCTGTGATGGCCTTAATCAGCCTTTAAAAACAGAAGTAATTCATAAGGGTCCACATTCGTCATTGAGTAGTTTCTTGGATTATGTTCTGTGGTCTGTTGGTTCAGCTTTCACTGTGGGTGTCGCGGAGGAACGCGACACCGCACTCTCTCGTTGGATAGCAGCCACACTGGAGCAGACACACAAAGTGGCAGCAACAGTGAAGCCTGTTCGCAAAATGGCGGCCACAACAACAGCCCGTCTTGTCATCGCTGTCAGTCATGAGCCAAGTCAAGTCACAGTTAATGGCAAAGAGCCAAATCAAGCCACAGTTGATCTTAAAGAACCAAGTCAAGTCACAGTGGATGTCAGAGAGTCAAGTCAAGTCACCATTGATCTCCACGAATCAAGCCAAGTCACCGCTGATCTTCAAGTCACCGCTGATCTTCAAGTCACCGGCTGATCTTCAAGTCACCGGCTGATCTTCAAGTCACCGGCTGATCTTCAAGTCACCGGCTGATCTTCAAGTCACCGGCTGATCTTCAAGTCACCGGCTGATCTTCAAGTCGCAGCTGATCTTCAAATCACAGCTGTCCGTCCAGAGTCACTTCACGTCTCAGCTGATCATCCAGAGTAACATCACGTCTCAGCTGATCTCCCAGAGTAACATCACGTCTACGCTGATCTCCCAGAGTAACATCACGTCTACGCTGATCTCCCAGAGTCACATCACGTCTACGCTGATCTCCCAGAGTAACATCACGTCTCAGCTGATCTCCCAGAGTAACATCACGTCTACGCTGATCTCCCAGAGTAACATCACGTCTACGCTGATCTCCCAGTCACATCACGCTCGCTGATCTCCCAGAGTAACATCACGCTCGCTGATCTCCCAGAGTAACATCACGTCTACGCTGATCTCCCAGAGTAACATCACGTCTACGCTGATCTCCCAGAGTAACATCACGTCTACGCTGATCTCCCAGAGTAACATCACGCTCGCTGATCTCCCAGAGTAACATCACGTCTCAGCTGATCTCCCAGAGTAACATCACGCTCAGCTGATCTCACAGAGTAACATCACGCTCACGCTGATCTCACAGAGTAACATCACGCTCACGCTGATCTCACAGAGTAACATCACGTCTACGCTGATCTCCCAGAGTAACATCACGTCTACGCTGATCTCCCAGAGTAACATCACGTCTACGCTGATCTCCCAGAGTAACATCACGTCTACGCTGATCTCCCAGAGTAACATCACGTCTCAGCTGATCTCCCAGAGTAACATCACGTCTCAGCTGATCTCCCAGAGTAACATCACGTCTACGCTGATCTCACAGAGTAACATCACGTCTACGCTGATCTCACAGAGTAACATCACGTCTACGCTGATCTCACAGAGTAACATCACGTCTACGCTGATCTCACAGAGTAACATCACGTCTACGCTGATCTCACAGAGTAACATCACGTCTCAGCTGATCTCCCAGAGTCACAGCACGTCTACGCTGATCTCACAGAGTAACATCACGTCTACGCTGATCTCACAGAGTAACATCACGTCTCAGCTGATCTCCCAGAGTAACATCACGTATACGCTGATCTGGTATCCCTAAACCAGCTCACTGTAACACTCCTGTTCCTGTTCCTATCCCCCTGTCCGAAACGCTTCCCCTGATGGGAATCGCTTTATGTTGTGTTTGGGCTGCGTACACCACCGCAGAACTGTCTGAGGTGGCGGCAGCTGCCACAGCTTCTCCAGAGGTGGTGGCACATGCTGCAGAACCTTCAGATGCGGCAGGGCTCACCTCAGCCCCTTGTATGGTGGTGGCGCCCAGTAATGTACTCTAAACCTGTTGTGTTACGGTCGAAGAGACCGTTACTAAACTCTCCCTGTGTCCTGAGTTTACTGCTGCAGAACCTCCAGAGGTGTCAGCGGTATCCGTCTGTGAACTCTCGTTCTGTCCTGTCACGGCTATGGAGACTAATTATGAACTTCCTGTGTTCCCTGCCTTGGTCCTTGGGTCCGTGCATGTTCTCTCTCCTTTTTATGTCTCCGTTCTCCCTAGGTCCCAGGCTCTGCTGTGGGTTCCTGATCCATCGTGGTGGGCTCCTGCTCTATCTGCTCCACCGTGGTGGTCTTCAGGTTGGGGGGCTATGTTACGAATCCTGGGTCTGCTCTTCTGTCCGACTGCCACAAGAGGTCGCCCTGCCATCATATTGACTTTCACACCACACATCACAATGGACTGCATTTCCTATCAGCAATCTCACTAATCACACCCTCACCTGATCACACGCACACAGCTGTATCCAATCAGACACTCCTTATAGTCTTGGACTTTCTCTCCCTCTCCGCCGAGTATTGTATGCGTTATCGCTGCCCTACAGAGCCCTGTTAGTTTCCCCAGTCTTGCCTGTTTCGGATTGTTTTTTCCCCTGCCTGGACTCTTGCTTACGTTTTGGTTTACCTCTCTTGTCTAGCCCCTTTTGATTCTGTCGTATTACTGTATACAGTTTGGGAAAAATGAAGATATTACCAGTAAATACAATTAGAAAATATTACAAATATCTGCTACATTTTTTAATCATATTCTTGTATTTTTTTTTTTTTAATTCTCATAATTCTTCTAGAATTAATATAACTGCATAACATTATAATCTAATTAGTCTAATTATGTTGTACTGTTATAATGTAATACTGTGTTATTTGCTTTGAGTGGAACCCCAACAATTAAAAGACAACTTTGAACAAAAAAGTGAACAAAAAATGCACAAACATATATATCTCTCTACCATATCGTGCAGATGCCGGTTTGTAATTCATATACTACTACTACTACTACTAATAATAATAATAATTTAGGATTATAGTTATATTTTGACCACTGAACTAGAAAATGTCCCCATCTTCCATTTCAGAAATATGTTCACCTGGTTGGAAAGAACATTCAGAATGATTTTTTAGGCACTAAATATTATTTATTGCTACAGTGTCGAGTATTACTTACTTGTTTGGAACGACATGACGTTGAGTAATTAATGACAGAATTTTCATTTTTGGGTGAACTATCCCTTTAATCTTTTGATTTCACTGACTGATAGTCATTCAAAACCTTGCACTCTGATTTTTAGGCGTTCATTCATTTAATTTTATTACTTTTTTTATTTTCGTGTTTTTTTTTTTGTACTGTTTATTGTATTGTATGGAGTTTTTCAGTCATACAGTGAATGATGTTTTGTTCTTTATTAGTATTTTCTTGCTTCTCATTTCAGAACAGGTGACTGACAGGACTGGATGTGCTGTTCTCAGTGTCACTGAAGGAGAAGATGATATTATTGGAGCAGCACACTTTCTTGCACAGATTCAGGAACTTCCCTCAAGCTGTAACCATGCTAGTTTGCCTTGTTTTTGCACTAAATACTGATTTATGCCCTGAAATAAAAGTGACATGCTTGAGGTTATTCAGACGATGATCATTGATCTTGTAGCTGATCAGTGCTCTGTTAGGTTAGAAAATTAAAAGAAAAAGAGATTTAAAAAAAAAAGAGAATAATTAAATAAAAAATAAAATAAATAATAGTTCCTTGAGGCTCCTGTTATGTTACCTTTATTTTTATAGCACTTTATACAATAATAACAGATTGTTTCTAAGCAGCAAACTTTAACCCAAAATCCAAATTCCGCTATATAGCAGCTGATATGCCATTATAAATTGGCATTTAACAATTTAACAGCCAAACCCAACGCTCTCCTCTGAGCTGCCTAGCAAACTCAAAGCCTTCTCTTTACAGGATACGCGCTGCTGCGTCACTTCCAGGCAGCAGGGGGCAGCAGGGGGCAGCGCGGCGCACTTCTCGCTCGAAATCTCGCGATGACGCGCCGGGGTTGCTAGGCAACTCAGAGGAGAGCGTTGGGTTTGGCTGTTAAAGCAGTTAAACTATAAGAGTACAAACAAACAAGCAGCGTGTTTACAGGTAAAGGTAAGCGATCACTTATTAAAGTCGTTGTGTGGTCAGTTCGTTCTCTGAACAGATGAGAGCCAGAAGAAGAGAGTAAACAGCTCTGCTGCTAATCTGTTAGCCTGTAAAGATACTCTGCGTGTTGTTTCTCTGAGGCTTCTTTCAGGCTTTACCTTGATTTACTTCGGTTTGTAGCTGAAAGGACTTGTATTTAACACCTCGTGTTCTCTGACAGCAGACCGATGAGCTGTGTGTCTCAAACATTGATATAATATTCCCATATAAACAGTGTTTTAGTTGCTCTGTTGTTGTCCTGCATCTGAACGATTCACTCGGAGTCGGTTCTTTTCAATGAATCGGACGTTTAATGGCAAGAGTTTACATCGTAAACTGTTAATAACGTTACCATGGTAAATTAATGTGGTACTCATTGGGTAATGTGGTGTTACTCTCTGATGTTATGACTGTCATTATGTCATGGTGCTGCCACCTTATTATAATCATGCATTTCATCTTATTACAGCTGTTTTATATGTTTTGCATTTTAAAGAAAGTAGCATTAACTTGTTGTGTCTCTAAACTGATTATTAGTATTCAAGAACCGGAATTTTTCATAACTTCATTTTGACTTCATATATTTCATTTAATACATAGTACATACAGTATGTATGTAAAAATGTTGACATAAAAAATAGATCAGTAATGTTTCCCAAGTGTAAAGTCTGGTATTCTGCTCTTAAATGGTGTAAAAGTACACTTTCCTGGATCCAGAGTGATGGCGTTTATTGTTTGTTCTTCCAGCATCTTCTGCACATTGAGCTCATCCTAACAGCGACTGTACCATCTTTTCAACTTTACATTTCAGAACACAATGGCAAGCCAGAGACCCGTGAGCCGTGGATCGTTCGGACCGGGTTCTGGACGACCGCCTACAGCCATCAGACCCCCGCAGACAGCCGTCAGAGTCAGCACCGCAGTGAGCAACCACTACTACAGACACACGCTCTGATATCATGCAGCATTATAAGAGTGCAGTGACGTGTGTGTGTGTGTGTATAACTGTGTGTGTGTGTATAACTGTGTGTGTGTGTATAACTGTGTGTGTGTGTGTGTGTATAACTGTGTGTGTGTATAACTGTGTGTGTGTATAACTGTGTGTGTGTGTGTATAACTGTGTGTGTGTGTGTGTGTGTGTGTCTGTCTGTCTGTCTGTCTGTCTGTGTGTGTGTGTCTTTGTGTCTGTGTGTCTGTCTGTCTGTCTTTCTGTCTCTGTGTGTGTGTGTGTGTGTGTGTGTGTGTCTTTGTGTCTGTGTGTCTGTCTGTCTGTCTTTCTGTCTCTGTGTGTGTGTGTGTGTGTGTGTGTCTTTGTGTCTGTGTGTGTGTCTTTGTGTCTGTGTGTCTGTCTTTCTGTCTGTGTGTGTGTGTGTGTGTGTGTGTGTCTGTGTGTCTGTGTGTCTGTCTGTCTGTCTGTCTGTCTGTGTGTGTGTGTATAACTGTGTGTGTGTGTGTGTGTGTGTCTGTCTGTCTGTCTGTCTTTCTGTCTGTGTGTGTGTGTGTGTGTGTGTGTGTGTGTGTCTGTGTGTCTTTCTGTGTGTGTGTGTGTGTGTGTGTGTCTGTCTGTCTTTCTGTCTGTGTGTGTGTGTGTGTCTGTGTCTGTGTGTCTTTCTGTCTGTGTGTGTGTGTGTGTGTGTGTGTGTGTGTGTGTGTGTCTGTGTGTGTCTTTCTGTGTGTGTGTGTGTGTGTGTGTGTGTGTGTGTGTCTGTGTGTCTGTGTGTGTGTGTGTCTGTCTGTGTGTCTTTCTGTCTGTGTGTGTGTGTGTGTGTGTGTGTGTCTGTCTGTCTGTCTGTCTGTGTCTGTCTGTGTGTGTGTGTGTGTGTGTGTGTGTCTTTCTGTGTGTGTGTGTGTGTGTGTGTGTGTCTGTCTGTCTTTCTGTCTGTCTGTGTGTGTGTGTGTCTGTGTCTGTGTGTCTTTCTGTCTGTGTGTGTGTGTGTGTGTGTGTGTGTGTGTGTGTGTGTGTGTGTGTGTGTATAACTGTGTGTGTGTGTGTGTGTGTGTGTGTGTGTGTCTGTCTGTCTTTCTGTCTGTGTGTGTGTGTGTCTGTGTCTGTGTGTCTTTCTGTCTGTGTGTGTGTGTGTGTGTGTGTGTCTGTCTGTCTGTGTGTCTGTCTGTGTGTGTGTGTGTGTGTGTGTGTGTGTGTGTGTGTGTGTGTGTGTGTGTGTGTAACGCCTGTGTGTCTGTGTGTGTGTGTGTGTGTGTGTGTGTGTGTGTGTGTGTGTCTGTGTGTGTCTGTGTGTGTGTCTGTGTGTGTGTGTGTGTGTGTGTGTGTGTGTGTGTGTGTGTGTGTGTGTGTGTGTGTGTGTGTGTGTGTGTATAACTGTCTGTGTGTGTATAACTGTCTGTGTGTGTGTGTGTGACAGATGGTCCCGGGCACCGCTCGTCCCGGCAGCAGAGCTGGACCCGTGGCTTCTCCCGGTGTGTTATCGGCTCAGATTAAAGTGGCCGATCGGCCGGTGACTCAGCAGGGTCTCAGCGGGATGAAGACGGGCATCAAGGGTGAACAAACTTTCCTTTTCTTAATGAACATTAAAGTGATGTGAGATCTGCTCTGACTGCTTTATTTTCACTCCTTAAGGACCACAGAGACAAATCCTGGATAAGTCATATTACCTTGGCTTACTACGGTAAAAATTGATGAAGAGCTAAAGATTTATTTATTTCAGATAAGATGGACTGATAAAAATGTCTTTGTTTGCTTCAGGAGTAAAATAAACGATCTGACGATGGAGTCCAGCAAACTACAGAAGGACATTGACACCTTCAATCAGGAGAATTCAGTCTATCTTTCTTATGAAAAGAGGTAATTTAACTTTTAGATCCAACAGAATCAAAAATCAACGAAACATTACAATACATGGGTGATATCAGGTGATCTTTTATAGCAAATAATCAAAAACTGTAATTATTATTACAATTTAAAATAACTATTCTACAAGCAACATCTCTTATTTTGATCAGAATCACTACTGAAAATGTTTGTAAACCATGATAGTTTTCTTTTTTTAGGACAGAAAGTTTGAAGAATGTTGTTTATTTGAGATAGAAATCTTCTGTAATATTGCAAATGTAGCATAATGTCTTTATCACCACTGTGAATCACCGTAAAGGCTTTTAAAATGACATGTACCATCTTACGCTTAAATTCTATATATTTTCATTAATAAGACCCCTTCACCGTTCAGTGGTTTAGCATTGATGACATCAGGATGCAGTGGTTAATGTAATGTTTAACTGTTTCTGTGAACAGAGCAGAGGTGCTGGCTGGAGAAATCAGAGATCTTCAAGGGCAACTGGCAGATTACAACATGGTACACTAATTTAACACAGTACTGTCTCTTTATTTTGAATCTGTAAAACCTGTGGAGTTAGATTTTGGGATGCACAATGTCATTATTGAAATAATCTTTTAATTACCAGCTGGTTGACAAGCTGAACACAAACACCGAGATGGATGAAGTGGTGAATGACATCATCATGGTGAGACATGATTTAAACAGCAGCATCTTCCTCTTCGCTCTTCTCATGTTCCTGCTAACTCTATTTTATGTTGGTCTCTTAAGCTGAAAGCACAGAATGACAGAGAAGCTCAGAGTATGGACGTGATATTCACCGAGAGGAGAGAGTAAGTGCTGTTGTTTCTTCACATGTAAATGTTTGGCAGAGATTGACCACGAGAGGGCAGCAGCTGACCCGTGACGTGTCTCTGAATCTCCTCACCACTGCTTTCAGCTCAATCATGCCAGAGCTTCTTTTTAAATTAATCTACATATTGCAGAAAAACTACATGCAGTCTGTTTACATCCTGGATAGTATGGAGGATCACTGAAAAGCTTTTAAAAAGAAAGATCGTTGAGTAAAATTTGAATTACTTTATGATAAAGTGCTGTGACAGACAAGTTTTACACACAATTGTTTAACCTGCTGAGATACATGCGTTTGCAATTCCAGTTCAGTGATCTTTGGGTTTCGTATTTTAAAGGCTTTTATATATTGCACTACTGCACTGGAATGAAAGGATCCTCACAGTTTAATGCAAGAGCTCGTAGCTTCTTTCGGCCCAGATCGCGCTCATGACTCGTCAGCATCCGTGCGCTCTCTGTAGCTCCCCGGCTCAATGTAGCCGTCCTCTATAAAGCCGTCATCATCCTCCTCGAAGGGCTGCAGGCTCAGTCCCGTGTCCAGCTCCTGAGCGCTCGTGTCCGTCTGCTGTGTGTCCAGACTGAAGTTGGAAAAGCGGCCGGTATTGAAGACGCTGTGCTCCACGTCCTCACGGAGCCTCTGGTGCCGGTAATTAAACAGAAGCTTGTACCACGAGGGGGATTTGACGGCGCACACAATGAGCATGGAAGTGCTGAGGGTTAGAGCCACGACTCCGAGCAGGAACTTCCAGCTGTGACTTCCTGTCTGTGTCTCACCGTCACTCGCCTTCAGCCCTGAGGAGAAACATATCATCAGCGCTATAGAGTCCTCTGACATCAGCTGTGTATTCAGCAGAGTTTGTGGAAGTGTTTTTCTCATGGCTACGCAGTGTCCAATAAGAGTCCTGTCACTTCGTCTGATTGTGTTATTGGAGCTGCGCTGTTTGAGCTCAGCGTGTTTTAGAGACGTTCAGGCGTGTTACTGCTTGTGTGTTTACCTTTGCTGGAGCCGTTGACGTGACTGCTGTCGCTGGACTCTGTGGTGGACGGAGGGGTCGGTGTTGATCTGGTGGTAGCTGTAGATTTCTCCACAGATGGTTTGACGCTTGTGGCTTGCATTGAGCAGGAATGGTTTCCATCAAGCACAGCTGTTTTCTGGGGGGTGTAACAAGTGACTTCTTTCCCTGCAACATGAGATTTTGCAGATGAATAAGTCAAACAAAACAAACATTAAATTGGCAAAGGCTCATACACCACATCTGAAAATAAAAAACACCCCAAGCGTTCGTTCTCACCTATCGATACGCCGGAGTCGGTCAGCTCTTTGATGAGGCTTGAGAGCGAACAGGAGCAGTTCCATGGGTTGTCCTGCAGATCCAGGCTCCTCAGGTTTGTCAGTCCTTTGAAGATGTCTCTGTCAAGGGTCTGCAAGCTGTTACCCCTCAGTTTAAGAGTCTTTAGGTCTGTGAGCTCGTCAAAGGCTCCAGGAGGCAGCATCTGTATGTGGTTATAAGAAAGGTCTAGCTCAGTAATCCTGCGATGTTTCTGTAAGGTGGTTATATCCGAGGCGGACATCACAAGTGAGTTGTTGCTCAGGATCCACTCGGTGATGTTTGTAGGTGTATCTTCAGGAATCTCTGTCAGAGATGCGTTGCTCATGTCCACCTGAACACAAATGGTGAATGTTTGTTTGACATCGGAGTGAAAGCTCGACGAGCCGCGAGGACACTGTATTTCACATCTACTTGTCATTCTCCAGTCTATGATTTGACTGTGACTTAGACAAGAATATCACTTTGATACAGAACATGCTGGCATAACTGAGTGTGAAAGACGCTCACCTGCTGTGCGATCACACCTGAGCTCATCAGAACCGCTGCGACCCACACCGCATGCATCTGTGTCCCGGCCATGATCTGTGTTAGCTGTGATAACAGCACTGCGTCGACCAGACAAACCAAGTCCTGTCCATAAGAGGAAGCACAGTTCAGACAGTTCCCTGTCTGTTGTGAGCTGTAGTCTTAAAGAGCAGAGAAGGTTCTTGAGAAAGTAAAAACCCTCATGAGTGTCACACAAAGAGGATCTTTGTGCAGACGAGTCACTCTGCTATCAGCATGCTGCTGTCCCGTGTTTGTTGCTGTTTTATGTTATCTGCCATCAGCCACAAAGATACTCATGGTCTTCTCTGGCCGGCGTGAGACACAGTCGCCCAGTGTTCTCTAGCAGAGCGAGGGCTGTTTTCTTGCTGTGATGCATTAGTTGCATTAAGGACAGATGCTTGTTTCATTCTCATCTTATAAACACAGACCGGCTGGAAAGGCCCTTTTTTTTTTTCTTTTTTTTTTAAACCAGCGCCCGCCTCAATTGCAGAATCAGTGTCATAGCTTTGCTAACTCTCATGTGTGCGATTCTCAAGGTCTCTAACAGAGACTTAGAAGTGGTCATTAAAGTCTGTTGTCTAATATAGTCGCAATTTTAATTCTGGATTTAAAAGACTCTCTGGTGATGATTGTAGCTCTGTTTTTCTCCTCAACTCCTCCAAAAACCTTTGTTTGTCTTTCACCTGTACTGCCTGTATACCACTCACAAGCCCTGTTGGATATTTACATGTGTCAGTGTTGTGCGTCCTGTGCGCCCCATTTGAGACTGCCCCCCCCCCTCACATTGTCTTCTGCTGTGAAGCTCCGCCCATCTGTCTTGATTGACACACCTGACAGCCCGTCGTCTCCATTTGCTTTATGGTTCGTTCTGTTCAAAACTGATACTTGTTTTTTGTTTTGTTACAGGTTTTGCTTAACCATACATGGCAATGAAGTTGCATTTAAGCATTTTAATAGATCATTTGAACAGCCTCTTTGGACCTTTGAAGTAAAGAAAAGCCTGTGGTGACCATTATATGGCATTATTCCAGGTTTTCATAATGTAATCGGTTTGTTTCAACTGGCTGCTATTACATTTCTTTGAGTCAATCTAAAGTCAAAGTGTTATGATAGCATTTAGGATCTTTGCCTCATAATCTGCATAAAACATCAGTTTTTCACTTTTGTTAGGGTTAAAAACTTTATAGATATGAAAGTTGGAGTCACTTACCCTTGAGTGCTGTGTAATCGTCTGTTAAGTCATGCTTAAAAGAGCTCAGACCGAGACAAACCTTTGCTCTCTGTAATAAAAAGACTGGCTAAAGATTGACCAGAGTCCCTGATTTAAGATAGTGAACCTGAGTGTTATTGTGCTGTTCCTGTATCTCAAGCAGCACAGCTGATAGCAAATCCAAGGTCATGGGTTCCAGTCCCAGAGAATGCATGAACTGATAAAAACATATTCCTCAAATGCAACGTAAGCTGCTTTGGATAAACGTCTTTGGTACAGTCTCAAAGTTTCTTAATACAATCATGAAAATAATCTTTAGTCTCTCTTTATAGGCTGATATATTCTAGAGTTGTTTTTAATAAACTGAAATAATTATCTAAATTTGTAAAGAAAAGTTGCCATGGAACTGTAAATTGTCTAAATTTGGATTATTATTGACAGCAAAGTTGTTTGTGGTTACTGTTATAGTTTTTTTAGATGTACAGTACAGTCACGGGTGACTCTGGGTGTTTTCTCATATAGTTCGTTTGAAAAGATCCAAACCCATTTCACGTAAAGTGACCGCAGTCTTTTTGGTGTTAACAGTATAAAGGACTCAAAAGAGAACCTGGTCCTTTGTTTGGTCCTCTTGAGCACTGAAGTGATCTCAAACCCTTTCTTGTTCACTTCATAAGAACTCGGATCCCAGCTCTCTGACCGACTGGAAGAGCTAGCAATCCCTGACCACATCTCCGGTCAAGACATTCACAGAGCTTTATCAATGCATTTCAGTCAGATTTAAACTTAAAAGGGAACATTATGTATAAAGTTATTTCAACCTTCTTTTTTTCTCAGATAAGATAGTATTACGTTTCTTTGCTCCTTTTTTTTATTCACAGTAAGTTGCATTGTTCAGTTTTAGTAATTATTGTTTTATTTTTTAAAGAATTCTGTAATATTATACCATGGTCTGTCTGAAAACCCAGTTCTGATTGGCTGGCAGGTATGCATTAAAACCGTTTAATGCACAGGTAATTCATAGTCAGTTTAATCACCATTCTTCATAAAAGCGCTGCTTTCATTGAGACACACACACACACACAGATCGGAGATCACACTGCACATGCACAGAAACCAAACTCCCAGTTTCACTGTTTGCAGAGTGAGACGCACAGACACAATTCACATATGCACCTCTCTCTCTCTCTCTCTCTCTCTCAATAATTAATCTAAATCAATGCTTTAATTCTTGCATTCAAATAAATGTGATCATACCGCAGTACTTCATCTCTGTGTCTGATTTAAAGCGGGCAGAATGCTAGATCTCAGCTGCGTGTCGGGTGCTTCTTTGCCTTCACGTCATTCATTAAAATCATTTACTGCACAGCTAGCCGTAGATTACATAAATGACAACATAATTATTTTGTATTGTTAGAATTAACAGTTTGTTTATTCATTTATTTATTTATTTATTTTTGAGAAATGTAACAAGAGTCTAAAACATCTGAAATTACGTTGGTAAATAATAAAATAATAATGATCATAATAATAAACTAAACATAAAAAAACATTTACAAATAATAAACTGCTTAGTTAAACCTCAAGCATTGCTGTTATGTTGGTGCATAGAAAACATACCGAGACCTCATTGCTTTCACAAATCACGAGGAAACTGAAGCACAGACGAACCGTACAGTGGTCTGATGACAGTCGCGTCTCGGCTCTTTTAGAGGGTCTGAGATCGCTTGGTTTGTTCACGTATACGAGCTCCGAGAGCGTCCGGAGGCTCAGGCGAGCTGGGTGTGAAAACACCTGTAGACACCTACATCCAGAGGAGTGCGTTCTGTGCTTCACCGTGTCCAGAGGATCTGCTGCTGAAGGGCGATGAAAGCTGCAGACAGATTCAGTGTTATGAGGATGGATGATTATAGTCTATACTAACAACATTCTCTCTCTCTGTCAGGAAAGAGGATATGATCAGAGCTGTGGAGGATGATATAGTTCAAGAGAAACAGGCCGCCCAAAACATCATTCAGAAGATGTCTGCTGATAAACAGGCCAAGTACACTGAGATGAAAGCCACCAATGAAGAGCGAATGCAGGTTTGTCTCATTCCCCCAGTAATACCACACTAAGAACTGGAGTGCTAACTATTTCAGCAGAATGCAAGTAACAGCACTAATGTGTCATTGTCTCTCTGTTCCCCGGATTCCCTTTCATTAGCACCCTTTAGATAAAGATATGAACACATACTTGGTTTAAAACCTTTACCTTGATGTGGAGAGCGGTTGGACACACACACACACACACACACACACACACACACACACACACACACACACACACACACACACACACACACACACACACACACACGGACACACACACACACACACACACGGACACACACACACACACACACACACACACACGGACACACACACACACACACACACACACGGACACACACACACACACACACACACACGGACACACACACACACACACACACACACGGACACACACACGGACACACACACACACACACACACACGGACACACACACACACACACACACGGACACGGACACACACGGACAGACACACACACGGACACACACACACACACACACACACACACACACACACACACACACACACACACACACACACACACGGACACACACACACTCGGACACACACACACACACACACACAGTGGAAGATACCAAGTATGGTGGGAAATGGGTGGAATTTGGTATTTTATTAATTTAAGATCTGGACTACTAACAATGTTAGTATGTTGTGTTGTGTTGCATTTTGTTATTTATTTATGATACTTTTTATTATTATATTTCAATTTCAATAAAAATAAGCTGGTGTTCAGTGAGTTATTGAATCATTGTAGTACCTGAACCAGTGTTGATTTTCTTTGTTTTTGCCTACTTTGATAAATACTGACTTTTTGTTTTTGTTTTTTTACTTTTTCATGTTTTCCCAAAATTGGGCAGATTGCATTTTACTGGCTTGGGGAGAAAATAAAATAAAAGGAAAAAACATATTAATGTATATTACATTAACAGTAAAGCATGGTGGGTGTCATAGGTTTGATTCCCAGGCAGTGCGAGGACTGGTAAATAACTAGTCACTTATCCAAGTCACTTTGGATAAAAGTATATGCCAAATGGATGTTAATGTTAAAAACTAAAATCAGTAAGCGACGCAGGTCCACATGAAGTCTAGTTTACTTCAGGTAACAGCTTCACTACTGACTCTAAACATTACATTGAAGTCTGTGAACGATTTGTGAGGGTGATTCCAAGTCGACTGTTATTCACTGACACGACGCTTCCGCCGTCTCCTCTCATCTGCCTCCAGGAGCTGGACTCCCTTCAAGAGGAACTGGACGCTCTGATGAGTCGGAAGGAGACGTTTGAGGCGGTGAGTGGACACACACACACACACACACACCAGTGAACTCTACATTGTTAGCGTGTTTGATGCAGCTTTATTCATGCACTCACCAGACATGTTTGTTATAGGTTACAATACGCAGCTGCTTCACTTAAACTGGCAAGTGTTCAGTTGTGGAGAGCTTTTAAGTGAAAAAACTGCCTGATTTGTACACTGTGTCACATTAGAAATCGCTGCTGCTACAAGCATTCACGCTCCTGTGTCGTGTCTCGCAGGATCTGGTTCACTCTCAGGCCAAACAGGAAGCTGTCATGCTGCACGAGAAGCTGCTGGAGCTGGAGAACCGTAGAGACGGCCTGCTGGCGGAAGACAGGAGCATGGGTTCTCCACAAGAGGAGCGAGAAAGCCTCTTCAAACAGGTCTCTATATGATTTATTTATATTTTGCATTGAAATATTTCAAGTGACTTTACTTCATGATTGTTCTTTTGCTGTTTTGAGGTGAAAGAAAACAACCAGGAAATAGCCAGCATGGAACGACAGTATGTATTTCTAAAACATATGAATGTTTGTTTTGTTCAGATGTGTATGTTCACTCACCGTTGGTTAGTAGATGCACATTATTGCACTGAAAATGCCCATGTGTTGTTTGCAATTTTTGCATCAGTTTATCTTATTTATTTGTTCATCTTATGATCGATACATAAAGAAACCCGAAATTAACATCCTGTTTCATGTAGGCTGTCCGAGGTACGTGAGAAAATCAGCTATCTCACTGAAGAGATGCGACAGCTAGACGCTGACATGGAGGAACATCAAGGTGCTGATTTCTACACGTTCGTTTGATTGATGATCATAGCAGAGCATGTGACAGTGAAGGGAAACTCGTAGATGACACAAGCTCTGGTGGCTCGTCTAAGCATCACATTTTTATTTGAATCAGACTGTTTACAGTTGCTACACTTATATCCGTATCTAATGTACGTCTCAAAAATACTCTTGCATTGTATGTTGCATTTCAATGAAATATTGTTCATTGTAAACCTAAAAATATTTGATCAAAATGAATATATTTGTCAGATTGGTCACGCTCTCTTTATCGGCTGAGGTTTGTGCACACAGTCAGTGAAGCATCTGAAGTTTAATGGCGATTAAAATGAATGTTTAGATCATGTACAAGCGAGGCTCTGAGATAAACCCTGCCTGCACGAGCGACACATGGAAATAAAATCACCTCTAACGTGACCAGCGTGTGTCTGCTGCTGTTTCAAGTGCTTGATCATACAAAGTGCATTTTCCAATCTAAAATAAAAAAGGTATTTTTGTGAACTCTACTACTAGGGTTAGGACTCGATCAGACTATTTTGACTGATGGGACTGATTTTGCTGGCTCTGTACTGATGGAGGATTCAGCCATAAGTGCATTACATTAATATTTATTAATGCATAAAATAACTTTAATGTGTTTCTAATGGAACAAATATTGCTATGACTGTGCTGATATTCAGAATGCTTATGGAAGTTTCCAGATACTGCTGTTAGTTGTACACAAACTGAAGTAATATTTATTCTAGCATTGAATAATTATTATTATGATACTTCCTCCTTATTACCTCAGCATGATTGGGCAGACCAAAGGGGCCTGCCTCCCAGTTTTTGTGTATACTTATTCCAGGGATAGTCAGCATCGGTGGTCCTGTGGTCCTGCAGAGTTTAGCTCTAACCCTGATCAAACACACCTGACCCAGCTCATCAGGCTCTTCAGCATCACTAGAACGCTGCAGCAGGTGTGTTTGATCGCGGATGGAGGTAAACTCTGCAGGACAGTCCACCCTGGTATAGCCCTGGTATAAATAGTGTGAGTAAATAGGGTTAAATAGTGTGGTTTATGATGTGATTTATTAATATCTACAGGGGAACGAACCCAAAAGTACAAGGAGCTGCAGAAGAGAGAAGAGGAAATCGACTGTGAGTCTTTGTCACTTTCACACAAATACTGAATGTAAATGTTGCATTATATCCAACTCTATTACGTTAAAATGTATGAAATATCTTAAACTTAATAAAAAACTTGTTCACTTGTTTTTTTTTTTTAGTGCTGTCAAACGATTAATTGCATCCAAAATAAAAGTTTTTGTTTACATAATATATGTATGTGTGCTGTGTATATTGTGTATATATATAAATACACACACATGTATATATTTCAGAAAAAATGTATGTTTATATATTAAATATGTATATATAATATCAATTATATGAATATAAATATAGACATTAATTACATGTAAATATTTTCAAAATATATACTGTATGTTTGTGTGTTTATATATACATAATAAATATACACAGAACACACATATTATGCAAACAAAAACTTTTATTTTGTATGCAATTATTCGTTTGAGAGCACTAATTTTTTTTTTTACTTTTCAATGCAAAAGTAAAACAAAAATGTTAAATCAAAATAAGAAACGAAGATATGTTTTATTGGCTTGCTTTTTTTTTGTTTTCTTTTTGTTTGTTTTAATTTTTGTATGAAATGACGGGCCAAATCAAAGGTCATCAAGGGCCAACTCTGGCCCGCAGGCCCTGGTTTGGACACCTCAGGTCTAATTAGATGCCCATGTGTTGATTATTTGATTGTTGAGCTGATCGCTGATCGTGTGTGTTCTTACAGCATATCTGAACTCGTTTGAGGAGAATAAATCTCAGGAGCAGCAGCTGATCCGAGACGCACAGAGCAGCACCGTGGCTTTACTGGAGCACTCCAGCAGGGTACGGCTCATCTGACCTCACATCAGGCCAGACCGGATCAGAAGTTTTACACGCTTGAACGTAGCAGAGACTCGGATGTCGTGTTCATCCAGTGTGTGTGTTTCTCTCCAGAACATCAATCGTCTGCAGCAGCTGTCAGCAGTCACCGCTCAAGAGCTCCGGTCCATGCAGGAGGATCTGAGCTTCAAAGAGACGGAGATGCAGAAGTCTCAAAGCACAGCGAAAGGCCTTTCCTCCGGTTAGTCTCTCTCACTGCTGTCTGTGTGAGTCTGTGATCTACACGAGACTAACCCATGAACACCGAACACAGATCAGACTGTGAAAATAACAGCATTAACCGCTAAAGATCCTCCTCTCTGTCATTTATTAAGGTATGAGCTGCTGCCCAGAGAAGGGCCTTTCCTTCTTTTGTATAAGACGTTCTCCTCTAATTCCTCAACATGGTCTTATCTCCTCACAGCTTCCTCTGAGTGTCTCTCTTCCTAGCAGTCAGGCATTGTTTGTTGATCTTGTGTTATTTCATGTTCACAATCCGGCAGAAACAGAGATTTTGAAGACATTTGCTGTGTGTGTGTGTGTGTGTGTGTGTGTGTGTGAGAGAGAGAGGGAGAGGCAATATCTGAGGAGGAACTTCATAAAGCTGCACTACACAACATTAATAAACATGCAGTGATCTGTATAATGACTGCTGCTCATGGAGAAATATTTCCAGTAATTCAAACCCCTGCTTTCGTCCCAGAGGTTAAAGCAGCTGCGGAAATACTAAAGTGTGTGTGTTCTGGTATATATGTATTATAAGAACACAAATGTGTGTATGTCATATTACATGAGCTTTACATCTCCTGTGTCCTTGTAAACTAAATGGGTTAAAAAAACATACTAAACAGTGTTTTTTTTTGAGAATCTGAATATGCAGAATATTTTGTTTGAGTGCCAAGGTTTAGGGGTCGGATGAAGGGAGAGATAGAGACATTACGCCTGTGGAGAGTCCCTGTGAGTGAGTGTGTGTGTGTGTGTGTGTGTGTGTGTGTGTGTGTGTGGATGATCAGATTGGAGCGCTGGTGAAAGGACCCCTAGAGAAGGAAACAGTCCAGAATGCTCAGAAGTGCTGACGGGGTTTTTTGACTGACACACACACACACACACACACTCTCTCTCCAAACAGTGAGCTGGGCCCTCTGCCTATCAGAGGGAAGCGGCTCTCTTCCACTTCCTTCCTGTAATACCCCCCCCCCTCCTGGTGGGACACAGATTAGGGCTCCGTGTCCCCGAGGACGGGCATCTCAGCGGGTCAGTCTCAGTATTTCTGCGTCTCACACTGACCAGCAGGCACATCCGGTTTCTGCGTCTGCAGCGGAGCCGGTTTCAGTGTGTCGTGAATCTCTGTAATGGAGTAGCCAAATCTGCTTGTAATCGTTTCCAAAGGTAATAGATCATGACCTCTGAACCCTGTACTGCTTCCTGCTCTCCTCACAAGCAGCACACTGTAGTCACACATGTTCATGCGGCACAAAGATGATCGTGGAAATGAGCCAAAGTCGTCATGTTAAAAGACACCTAATGTGTAAAGCTTCATGATGTTTGCTGTCGCTTTAATGGCACTATTGTCTTCTGAAGAGCTGCTTTACTGCAGATGTGGATTTAATGAAGTTTGTGTCACTGATTCTGTTATTTTCCTGTGTATTGTGTGAAGTGCTATAGAGAGTAAACAGAGGTGACTCTCTGTGTGTTTGTAGTGACACCTGTAGGACAAGCGGCAGCTGCACAGTCTAAAGTCAGCGTTTGTATTAGAAATGCTGATGTTGTGGTGATGTATTGTGACGTGTGTTTGTGTTTCTTCATGCAGAAAGTGAGCGTCTACAGCAGGATCTGCTGAAAGTGGAGCAGCTGGAAGGCAAAGTGAGCGCAGAGCTGCAAACTCTGAGAGATCAGCTCAAGCTCATGACGCAAGAGATCCACACATACAGAGATCTGGACGCTCTCAGAGCTGCTGGAGAGGACCGGAAGAAGGTCAGGAATCCACCCTTTACACACTCCGCAGCTCTATTAGTGTAATAACCATTTCTGTTCACTCTGAAATATCAGTTTCAGCACGAAAATGTGGATTAAAACGGGCAAGGCTTAAAACATGACTTAAAGGGCTCATCGGATGCAAAATTCACTTTTACATGTTGTTTGAACATAAATGTGTGTTGGCAGTGTGTGTACACAACCACCCTATAATGATAAAAATCCACCCAGTGTTTTTTTTTAATCCCTATAAATAATATCCCCTTTCTCAAATCAAGCTGTTTTCAGCTTCTTGGCTGTGTGACATCACACAGACCCAGGCCCCGCCCACGATTGTTGATTGACACTAGTGTTTTACCTTAGACCCGCCCTGAGTGAGCTGTCATCAGACCGCCATTGTTTCGTTAGCAAGTTGCGCGGCTATAGTTTACAGTCTCATGAGAACAGCTCGTCACCCCACAGAAGAGAGGGGCGGGGTCAGCAGAGCTCATTAGCATTTAAAGGCACATGCAACAGAACAGGTTACTGTGAACAGAGCTGTTTTTGACAGGGTAAAAGGGTGTTGTTTTACACTAACATTGATAAATCTTAACCAAAGCATGTTATAGACTTTTCATTAAGACCCTAAAGAATCATATCAACTTGTGGGAAATGGGCATCTGATGACCCCTTCAACCTCCAATGTAGCCAATAAATGTTTATGTAGCATTGAAATGTAAATTTAATGATATTCTTGATTGCTGATGTGTCTTTGAGTTGGGCTGTAACATGACTAGTCTTGTAAGATCAGACCATCAGTGTTTCAGAGGGAATCTGCGTCTCTCTTTTCACTCCCAAACTGTCCACAGTGCTTTGATCGTATTCAGTCAGCTGATTTGTCTGGCAGATGTTTAAGTTCATCTTGGTGCTCCAACAGTTCAGGTTTCATGATCATGACACCATCGTTTTCACGGTTTAGCATCGGTGTCTGCTCTTTCATGGGTGCTGGCTTTGTGAAGTTTTTGTGGATATTGAGGTTTTCTGTCTCTGTGCTGCAGTACTTCTGTGTTGTTTGGACACCATGATGATTTGTGTCCGATGGTCATTTGCTTTCAGGTTTCATCCACTGTTCTCTTCTTTGTGTCTGCAGTCATAATCATGCAGATTGTTGTTCTTAAATCACCAAAGTATTGTGCGGTTTAGGTTTCAGACTCTCCTGCTAAACAGGCTTCCATGATTTGGCCTTTTCTGGACGCCTGACAGTCACTCCGTTCACCCATGATTTGTACTAAACACTGCTGAACCCAACTTAATCTACACTGATATACAAAAAATAGAGAATAATGACAATGATGAATAAAACATAATCGCAAAGTTTGTTTTTTTCCACTGTAACCTTTATCATCAATTATATTAACCCCTATAATAATGGATATATAATATATATGCAGTGGTTACGTCACATTATACAGTTCTAGTGATGTCTCGCAGCACTCACTGCTGCCGTTTGTCCCGTCAGAGACTGCAGGAGGATCGAGTATCGCTCACTCAGACGAAGGACACATTCAAGAAGATGATGCACAGAATGAACGAGGAGTACGAGTCTCTTAAGAACCAGTTACAAGAGAACGAGACCCACGTAGAGGTGAGACACACTCCATTCAGCTTCAGATGTGTTTCACTGACCCGTTCTGTCTAACAGAGGACGCCGATCTGTCCAGACCTCACATTGTGTTGATAAAGACAGAAAATAATGTACATGCAGTCTTTTGATTTTCTCCCGTGACGGTTTTAGTGCAGGAACCACTCAGTCACGCTCCAGAGATTTTGAGCCTTCTGAGCTTTTTCCAGGGTTTTTGGAGACAGCAGCATTCTAAGATATTCTGTGAACGCAAACAAGTTTTCCTTATTTCATCTTTAAATATGGGACGATCCATCACAACGGACCGATGGCAAACCTTGTCATAAAACAGACCAGTTCAGTTCTCAAAGGGAGATAAATATATTTCATCAAGCGTTTGGTCTTATAATTAATTCAGGGCAGGCGCGAGGATCTGAGTGAGTTCATCTCTGTATCCGTATCTTTGTGGAGTCATAATGTGATATGAGATCAATAAAATGATCTGTGATTGACCTGCATGTCTTCTCACTTAAAATAACATCCAAGATATATTTTGGCTACACAGTACAGTTATTTTGGTTCCTTTTGTTGTTGTTGGATGAATGGATGAATGGATGGATGGATGGGGACAGAGTGGACTTCAGTTCTTCTTTTGGATAATAATGAAGTCAGTCTTATTGTACATTAGTGTCTAACACAGACTATGAGACAAGTATAGTTTTAGCCAACCTTCACCAAAAATAGTATAATCTCTTTTTTTCACCTGTTGTTACATTTTGGAGGCTCAAATAATCCAGGGGAAGGATGCCAGACCCCCTAAACACGCTTCCTCCTGCTCTCCGTGAATCTGACGTCCCTGACCATCATCATCGTTATATATTTCCCAGTTTTTAACCTGTGCTGTTTAAGCATTACGTCAACTCCATTTTATTTGTATAGTGCTTTATAGAAGGTGTTATAGACACTTTCTGTAAAGCTGCTATGAAGCAGTGTGTATTGTGGAAATCGCTATACAAATAAAGTTGTTGAATTTGAGACTGAAACTGTTTATCTGCATGACAAGAGCAAAATAGAGCTAAACGGGAGCGCCGCTTTCTGGTGTCGTGTGTGTGATTTGATGTTTTGCTGTCTGTTCTCTTTCCAGCTGACCAACATGGAGAGGAAGTGGCAACATCTTGAGCAGAACAACTTTGTGATGAAAGAATGTATCCTTGTATCATGTTTAGATCTCTATGAGAAGTGTAAATACAGTTGATGTGTGACCCTCCTTCACTCCATTGTGCAGTCATCGCCTCCAAAGGTGTAGAGAGCGATTACCGCCCAGTGATGAAGAACGTCAACAAACAACTGCTGGAGTACAATAAGATACTGGTCGATACCCTGCAGAGAAACTGAGGAGGGGGAGCACTTCCTGTCTGCAGCCGCTCGCAAACTCACTTCCTGTTCAAGACGAGCCCTGATCAGCGCTCTGAAGACGACTTTGAGTGACTGTGTTCTAGAATATGATCTCAGGTGTATCACAGTCATGTGTTATCAGTGAGATTCGGGTCATTAGTGTCAGTCGCAGAGCTAAATAATTACATTGGTGTGTAATTCATGTGATTTTTTTTTTTTTTTTAAGTAAAAGGCTGATTTTATTCATCTTGTTGTTACTGAGTGAAGCATCACAGCAGTGTGTTTACAGTGAAAGCTGAGCTGCGTTTGCTGTAACTGTGAATGCAGGAATCTTAGATTAACAGCAAGAAGATGGAAATATATTCTGTTGATTGATTTTTTTTGTAGAAGTCCATGGAAAATCCCCACTAAAATAAAAACTCAAATGAGTGTGTGTGTGTGTGTGTGTGTGTGAGAGAGTGAGTATACTGGTATTCACTATGTTATGAGGACCAAATGTCCCCACAAGTAGAGTAATACCAATACATTTTTATCTTTTGGGAGGACTTTTTTTTTGGTCCCCACGAGGAAACAAGCTTATAAATAATACAAAATGAAGTTTTCTGAAAATCTTTGAGTGAGGTTAGTCTTTTGGAGGTTTTTCCAGGAGCTGCTGATGTTTCTCAAACAAATGCATACGGAAATCGTATTATTGAAAGTATAACTGGCCTCATTGAGTTTTTACATAAGTTTATATACGTATATATCACATTATATAATTAATTTGTGGGATTTGAAGTATGAATAAATCACGCTGACTTCAAGGGTATGATGCAGAAGCTCTGTAGTTGATTCAGACAGCAGTTTCTGAGTCCTGTAGTCTGTGCAGGCGGTTGCACAGATCAGCGAGAGTGAAGCGTTTATGACCGTGTCCCTGGCTCTGAGCCCGTTCTGGGTGTGCGGACACGGAGAGGAAGTCCACCCTGCTTCAGCGACTGACCTCAGATCCTGAAGAATCCTCCTTTATCATTTCCTCTGTGCTTCAGGTCATCTTCTAGTTTCTTACAGACGCTGCTCACAGATACACACTGATAAGATGGATGTGTGTGATCTGCATATTTAAAACTCTTTCTAAAAGAGTAATGAGCTTAAGCTGTGACACACACACACACACACACACACACACATCTGCACACAGAGGAAGAAAAACTAAGCTCTGTCTAAACATTCGTTCCTTAAGCTGTTCCTGCCTGCAGTCAAAGGGCTGTGAGAATATTTTTCCTACCACATGTGGGTAAGTGGCCAGTGCTGAAATAGTTCTATCATTGTTTTAGCTTGTGAATAAAACAAACTCTTGACTTTGTAATGATTACTTTTGGGGAAGAATGGTGCAGTTATGACTAAAGTAATATTTGAGTGCCAGACACTTGAGATGCTTGATTGATTCTTGTGAGGAACCACAGAAAACTCTGAGTCTGTCTGGGATTACAGGAACCGTTCCATAGAAGAACTGATCTTAGATCTTAGAAGAACAAACCATCTGCGAAATTTGAAAAAAAAAGTGCACAGGTGTACGGTAGGCTACATTGGACAAAACTGTTCTGGAAAGCAAAGGGTGGAAACACACCTAACTGACTGACTTAAGTTAACAATTTAATAACGATGCATAGAATTGTTTTTGAAAACATCCCTAGAACTTTTCACAATACTGTCGTTTTCAGGTTAGATATCCAATGAATTTTGTAGTTTTTGTAGCTACTTTTTAAGACTAGCCA